>NC_057802.1:103473024-103514720 GCF_018294505.1 Triticum aestivum
TCATAGCTTAGGATTCCCTTCGTGTTGACACGAGGGAGGGGCCTGCTAGCTACTTCTCACTTTGCTACGGTGAACCTCAGTTGGGGGGGCATGCATTCATATATAGCTTAGGATTCCCTTTGTGCCGACACGAGGGAGGAGGGGGGCTGCTAGCTACTTCGCACTTTGCTAGGTGAACCTCAGTTGAGGGGGAGGGGGCATGCATTCATAGCTTAGGATTCCCTTCGTGCCGACACGAGAGGGTGGGAGCAAGCAATACCGTGCGCTTTGCGAGAGAGGTGCCACATCGAAGTTGCATTTGGTATTTGAAAATCAAACCACCCTTTTGATACATAAATTTGGTCCACATGCATGTATGTTCGTGTTCTGACCCTCTCCCGCATCATTTTTCACCAAATTTATGAACATTAGACAAGTCGGATGACGCAACAGACACGGTCCACTCAAACTAACCGTGTGCCACGCCGGTGCACCTGTCACGCACACACCCGCACAGTACATTGGGCTCCATGAGGCTCCCCCTCTCAAAAATATCTGCCCGCTTCGAGGGTTTTTCTGTTTCATAACACACGGTTGTTATCTCCGGACCATGTGCGATGTTTCTTGTTCCCAATCCCGCCTGCATCGAAAATATCTGCCCGCCTCGAGGGTTTTTCTTTTTCATAACACACGGTTGTTATCTCTGGACCGTGTGCGATGCACTATCATCAAAAATTTTAATAGCCTGGCATTTCACTCCTGTGTTTGACTCCAGCGTAGTACAATTTTCAGTACCCGCGTCATTTCCTCAAACACCCTGCCCCCCTCCACACACACACACACACCAAAACCTCCTCGGGCATGCGCGCGCGCACACACACACACAGACACACACACACCCTCCCTCGCTCGAAACCCTAGCAAAGTCCCCGCCGCCGCCGCCGCAAGGCCTCCATTGTCAACATCTGCCGGTTTGCCCGCGCAGCTTACCCACCGATCTCCATACCAGGCCGCCCTGAGTTTCTTAGATGACGCCTGCCAAACGCCCCCTTTCCCATTGATCCCCATCCCCATCCCTATCCCCCACTCCAGAGCGTCACAGCCTAAGCCCGGCTACGCTTCCCGTGGAGCTCGAGGAGCGACTGCCCAAAAGAGGTGTATAGCGGTCTCTTCGCCCGACGTCGCCGAGGAAGCTGACGACCATTACTGGTGGCATGGACTCAAGCAGCGGGCTAGAGTATGCGGGCATGTCTTGTCCGCCGGCTATGACATCGAGGTCATCGACAGCGACGCCCTGAGGCGGGCTGTGTCACAGGTTAAGTGGCCCACCCCAACCCCTCAGCTTCAACTGTCGTCGATCTCATCCATGGCCCCGCTGCTGATCTCCTCTGGCTCGCTGTCAACAATTTGCCATTCTACATCGCCATCGAGCCCCTTTTGTCATTTCTGAAGGACACGTTCTGCAACGCTGGCTTGGGATCCACAGCTTCCAAGTCAGACCTCATCGACGGCGACCATGAGGAGGGCACCCTCTCCGGCACTTCCAAGGGGAAAGAGCCCATCTGCTCTTCCAAGGGGAAAGCGCCCGTCTGCGACATCAGGGAGGGCACCCTACAGCCGTGCTCTTCCAAGGGGAAGGAGCCCATCTACGACAACATGGAGCGCATCCAGGGTCCATGCTCTTCCCACGGGAACGAGCCCATCTGTGACAAGTGAGGAAACCCATGATTTGTTTATTTCAGTTGTTCACAATGTGATGCTCTATATGTGCAATTATTTACTGTGCAGTACATTTCATCAATCCAGTTTTAAACATAACGATAGGAATGCATATATTTTCTTGTTGTTAAGCCTGTTATAGCTAGCATATGCCTCTTTTAAAGTTTTTTGATTGTTTGGTTGTTTGTAGTTAGCATATGTTCAGTTTCAAATGCTATCTTTGGTTGTTCGTAGTATGCCTTGTTTATTCCAGTTATTCACAACGTGATGTTCTATATGTGCAAGTATGAACTGTGCAGTTCAATTTCATCAGTACTAGTTTCAACAATACCACTATGAATGACTACATTTGGTTGTTGCATCTTGTAGTTAACACGCCTTTCCATTTTTATTTAACCATAACCAGTGTACTTAGACCGGCACAATACCAATTTGAATGACCATGTTTGCTTGTTGTTAAATGTTAGGCCTGTTGCAGTTAGCACACCTTTCCACTTGTTTTGCTTTACTAGCGTGCTTAAACCTGCACACTGAAGCTATCTTTTGGAGATTATTTTGTCTGCCATGTGTAATTTTGGTTGATGTTTAGCCTGTTGTGCTTAACATGCTTCTTGATGTACCTACACAGGACAATTTTGGGAACAACTACTGTTTTCCATCGAGGTTAGTTTCATCCCATGGTTTATATCTGCTCACTGTTTAGGATATCCGTAGCTGGTACCATATAGGCCGGTGGCTGATAAGGGACTAATCGGTGAATCAGACTTTTAACCGAATATATCTGCAACCCATTTTTCCTTAGGTTAACTAGGGCCATATGTAATATATCTTATGATACATAGCAACATGCACTGTACTTAATGTCTGAATATGCAATCCTAGGCTACATAGCAACAAGGAAGAGTGTTACATTAATGTTCTAATGATGTCTAGATATACGTAGAAGAGCAGCAGCAGCAACAGCAACAACACAACCCTGTCTGGATACTCAACTTAGCTAGAGGTTAGAGTTAGTATCTAGCTCATTACTAACCCTGAACTGACTCAATCCAAAGAGTTGTTTGGATGGTAGGGTTAGATTGACAATAAATGCACTAGGAGAACTAGCTCCAATTAGCACATCTTGGGTTGGATACTAGTTTTTTTGGGTGGGTTATAGATGCAACTAGCTCAAACTAGCCCTCATGTTTAGATATACTTTAGGGCTATTTGAGCCCGAACTAGCTCAAACTAACTGTAACCCATGGATACAGCAGTAGATAATTTGTAAGAATGAACTAAACTCCTTCCGGCCCATAATATAAGATGTTAATTCATCTAATTCGTGAGTATATTGGATGTTATAAGATACTCCCTCCGTTCCTAAATATTTGTATTTTTAGAAATTTCAAATGGACTACCACATACGGATGTATATAGACATATTATAAAAGAGTGTTGTACTACATCATTGTGCAATTGCAGTTTAGCTTCTAATATTAACTTGGTGCTTTTAGGTACATATGTCATTCGTAAAGATCCGCGTTTCGCCCCTTTCTGCGTATGGGGCAATGAGATATCGATGAACCAGCATCAAGTGAGGAAGCTGTTAAAGATTGTTAGTAAAATGGGTCCAAAGATGGCAATTAAACTATTTGTTTACTCTTTATCCAAGACAACAGCGAACTGCAGGATGGTAAGTAAGAACTCTGCAACCTTCTTTTTACTGCCCATAATGAGTTGTGTTAGATGACAATGTCTGAAATCTTATTCCTTTGCAGTGGTTGCCAAAGCAGTTTACTCAAGATTACCTCTCAAACTACATGATTGGTGGGCATGCAAAGGTTAAAGTATTTCTACCAGAACACGATGATTATCTAGATGTTTTCATGAATACCGTGGAGGATGGGCGGTCGGCCATCACAAGGGGTTGGACTAGAGTCGTGCGTGCCTTCTGCATGGAGGAGGGCACAATATGGGCATTCCGCTTCACCTTGTTCAGCAACCAGAATATATTTCGCCTCTTTCTTTACCGTCTTTAATAGTACAAGTATACAACTGTGGTTCATCATTCTTTATTTGGTTCTTATGTAATTCTTGAACATATGTACCTATGAATCGAATAATGCATTGGTTGTTTGAACCTGATGGATATGAATAAAGCTGTAGCATACATTCAAATTCAAATCCAAATCCGGCAAAATTTGGAAAAGCAGCAATTAAATTACGGTGAAATTGCGCTCTCCAGGTTGTTACGGCACACACGGTTGGTAAAACACATACGTTTGCGATATGCACCATAATCCGAGACGGTTCACAGAGAGGAAACGTGTGCAAACATGCACATAGTTGCCATTTGTAAAGCGTGTGCGATGTCAGACAATATCACAAACGGTGCGGGCAAACTAGACGTTTGTGTTAGTTGCCTTATCGTACATGATTCGCAACCATGAACTGTTTCTGGTGAAGTATCCATCGTAAATGTTGCATCACAGAATAGCGTGTGTGATAGTTGTCGTGTACGACGATGTTATGACGGTCCGACGTTTCGTAATCCTGTCCGACACTCGTACGACGATTAGCTAATCATCTTAACGGTGAACCGTTTGTGATGGGCCGCACATCATACACGTTCTATAATAGTGAACCATTTGTGATGGCCGTGCATCATAAACGTAGCACCACAGAATACCGACTGCGATGGCAATGCGAGCAGAAACGAGTAGGAGTACTGTAGGGGCCCTATCCTCGATGGTTTTTGGGTCGTGTGGGAAGGACCCCCTATCGCCCACACTCACTTGGCGACGGTTCCGAATGCCGTCACGGAAAGGGGTTTTAAACCATTTGTTTAGGACCGACACGCACCAATGATATTTAATATATCTGAGGCTACATAGCAACATGCATTGTACTGAATGACTAAATATGCAATCCCAGGCTACATAGCAACAAGGAAGAGTGTTACCTTAATGTTCTGATGATGTCTGGATATACATGTAATAAAATCTTATATAATGGGATGGAGGAGTGTTGTACTACATAATTTTGCAATTGTTGTTTAGCTTCTAATATTAACTTGGTGCTTTTAGGTACATATGTCATTGCCAAAGATCCACACTTTGACCCTTTTTGCGTATGGGGCAATGAGATATTCATGAACCAGCATCAAGTGAGGAAACTGACAAAGATTGTTATTAAAATGGGTTAAAAGATGTCAATCGAACTATTTGTTTGCACTTTATGCAAGACAAAAGTGAACTGCAGGATGGTAAGTAAGAACTCTGTAGCCTTCTTTTTACTGCCCGTAATGAGATGTGTTAGATGACAATGTCTGAATCTTTTTTCTTTTGCAGTGGATCCTGAAGCAGTTTACTCAAGATTACCTCTCAAACTACATGATTGGCGGCCGGCCATCACAAGGGGTTGGACTAGAGTCGTGCATGCCTTCTGTATCCAGGAGAGCACAATAGGGCCATTCCGCTTCACCTTGTTCAGCAACCAGAATGTCTGTTGCCTCTTTCTTTACCATCTATAATAGTACAAGTATAGAACCCTGGTTCATCATTCTTTATTTGGTGCTTATGTAATTCTTAAACATATGTACCTATTAATCGAATAATACATTGGTTGTTTGAACCTGATGGATATGAATAAAGCTATAGCCTACTTTCAAGTTCAAATTACGTACAATTTGAAATAGCAGCAATTAAATCAGGGTGAAATTAAGGTGTGTAGGTCATTACGGCGCACATGGTCAATAAAAGCACAACGTGTGCGATATACATCATAATCCGACACGGTTCATGGAGAGGAGACATGTGTAACAATGCACACAGTTGCCGTTTGGAAAGTGTGTGTGATGTCAGACACTATAACATACGGTGCGGGAAAACTAAATGTGTGTGACTGTCTACCTATCATACACGGTTTATAATCATGAACTGTTTGTGATGTGCCAGACATCGTAAATGAAGAGCCAGTTTGGTACGTGCCTGGAAAACTCCCATGCCTGGAATCTGCCTGGTTTTAGGTAAAACCACAAAACTCCGACTGCGATGGCAATGCGAGCACAAACGAGTAACAAGGATGAAGCGTTTGGGATATTCAAGATATCAGAAACGGTTATATAGGGACAACTGTATGCATCAAGGCTCCTATCTCCGACGGTTTCTGGGTCGTGTGGGAAGGACCCCCTATCGTAGTCACTCACTAGGCGACAGTTCCAATTGCCGTCGCGGAAAGGGGTTAAAAACCGTTTGTATAGCACCTCGCTGTACTAGTGGCATAAACTAGGGTTTAAGCTTCTGTCACTCAAGCAACCCATCATATACTTATAACTTCCCAATGCCTTCCCCTAGGCCCAAATCATGGTGAAGTGTCATGTAGTCGACGTTCACATAACACCACTAGAGGAAAGATGACATACATCTCATCAAAATATCAAACAAATACCAACCTCACATGATTACTTATAACAAGACTTCTCCCATGTCCTCAGGAACAAAAGTAACTACTCACAAAGCATGTTCATGTTCAAAATCAGAGGTGTGACTCCCGGATAATTAAGCTACAGTAAACCTCTGTTAAAGATGCCACGTCACCACCGTTACTGTTGATAAACTCGCGTTAGTTCAAAACGATTCAAATTCAAATTTAAAATATAGGCAAACAGTAAATGTTTTCAAACATAAAAACTAAAATGTTCTTATTGTGGCAAATAATTTATAGGATATATTGGTGGAGAGACCAAACTATGATAAAATGTTTTAGGGCTCTAAAGTAATTAAAACAACATCAAAAACAATTAATTTAAGGCCTATTATAAAGTTATAATAATATAACTAATTTAATAATGTGCCAAAATAATTGTGGCAGTGGTATAATTACTATTACTAATTTAGGAACTAACTGTATGTTTTACAAAACTAAAATAATTTGAAGGGTGAAATAAACAGAAAAGAAATTAAAAGATAAAAGAAAAACAAAAAAATCAAAAGGATATATCCCCAGCTCCCATGGGCCTCGGCCCATCCCAACCCAGTCGGCCACCCCCCCACCAGGCCGGCCCAACCACGCCAGCTACTCCCCCCCACTTCCACAAACCCTAACCGACACCCCCCACTCCCCCACTCGCTCCCCGCACGCCTCTCTCTCTCCCCTTTCCCCGCCTGGATCGGGGCAGAGGGCCTCGACCCCTTCGCCACGCCGCCGCCGAGCCTGCGGCCACTACGCCGGAGCCCGCCCTCGCCGCGACGCCCTCTCGCCCCTACGCCGCCCGTCCACACCGCCCCATCCCCTCCGCCCCCGATCTGGAACTCGGGCTCGGCCCTGACGCCACCGCCGCGCGGAGCTCGCCGTCGTCCGCCCCGTCCTCTCCCTCGCCGGAGCCGCCCATCGTCACCGTCGTCGTCTACCTCGTCCTCCTCCTCGAGCACACTGCCGTTCCCCTACACCGCAAGTGAGGCCCGGCCTCTCCTCCTCCCCCTGTCGCCCGAGCTCGCTGGAGCTCGTAACCCCCACCGCTGCGTGCACTTCCTCGCTCCACCGCGCGCGCCCCGGCGGCCCTGAACGCGCCCACGGTCGCCCCCCTGCTACCCGTCTCCCTCGCTCACCCCGCATGCCGCGATCCCTGCCCCTGTTTTCCCCTGCTCTGCTCCGCCTCCAGCCGCGACCGAGCCCGCATGGCCCGCCTCCCCTGCTCCTGTGGACACCGAGCCCCCCCACCGGCCCCGGCGCGAGCCCTCGCTGTCGTTGCGCCACCGCAACTGCCGTGCGCACGCACACCCGCACTTCGTCGCCCACCGCTGCCTTCCCCCTACCACGCCGCGCTCGTCGCCGTCCCTGGTGTTGGCACTGTCGTCCCGTGCCCCGCCTCCGCCTCTGGCCCCGCAGGCCACCGCCACGCCGGCGGCCAGCTTCGGCACCCCGCGGCGCCCCGGGTCTGCCCTTCGGGTGTAAACGCCCGGGTGCCCGCTGCCCGTTTCGCCCGCTAGGCCCCCAGGGGCCTATGACAAAGGGGTCCCGCACCCCAGAACGATTAAAAAAAGAAATGATTAAAAAAATATAATAATAATAAATTAATTAATAAAAATTAATAAATAAATAAATAAAGAAAATAAAAATAAAAATAAGAATAAGAATAATTAGTTAATTAATTAGTTAACTAACCCTGTTTAGATTAATCTAATTTAATTAATTAGTTTAATTAATAGTTAATTAATTAGTTAACCCTAATTACCCTAATCAGTCTATGACATGTGGGACCCACGTGTCAGATGACTGCTGACGTCAGCATGATGTCATCACAACACTGTTTCGGTTATTGTATATATTAAATAATTAAATAAATTCCAGAAATTAATTTAAATCTTTTAAAAATCATATCTTTTAATCCGTAACTCGGATTAAATTATTTTCAACATGAAAGTTGCTGAGAACGACGAGACGAATCCGGATACGCAACCCGTTTGTCCACCACACATCCCTAACCTATTGAACCTGCAACGTTTCACCTCCGGTTCATCTGTCCGAAAACGTGAAACACCGGGGATATTTTCCCGGATGTTTCCCCCCTTCACTGGTATCACCTCATACCGCGTTAGAACACGTCTAGCTCTACCTGTTGTCCTGTTATGCACTTGCTTTCTATGTATTTACTGTTTCACCCCCCTCTTCTCTTCGGTAGACCCCGTGACGATGCTGATGCCCCTGTGGTCGACTACGTCACTGACGACCCCTCCTTGTCTGAGCAACCAGGCAAGCCCCCCCTTGATCACCAGATATCGCCTATTCTTCTCTATACTGCTTGCATTAGAGTAGTGTAGCATGTTACTGCTTTCGTTAATCCTATCCTGATTCATAGCCTGTCATTGTTGCTACAGTTGTTACCCTTACCTGCTATCCTACTGCTTAGTATAGGATGCTAGTGTTCCATCAGTGGCCCTACACTCTTGTCCGTCCGCCATGCTATACTACTGGGCCGTGATCACTTCGGGAGGTGATCATGGGTATATACTATATACATTATATACATGACACATGTGGTGACTAAAGTCGGGTCGGCTCGTTGAGTACCCGCAAGTGATTCTGATGAGGGGGCTGAAAGGACAGGTGGCTCCACCCCGGTAGAGGTGGGCCTGGGTTCCTGACGGCCCCCGACTGTTACTTTATGGCGGAGCGACAGGGCAGGTTGAGACCACCTAGGAGAGAGGTGGGCCTGGCCCTGGTCGGCGTTCGCGGATACATAACACGCTTAACGAGTTCTGGGTATTTGATCTGAGTCTGGCCATTTGGTCTATACGCACTAACCATCTACGCGGGAGTAGTTATGGGTATCCCGGCGTCGTGGTATCAGCCTAAGCTCTTCTTGACGTCAGCGACTGAGTGGCGCGCGCCGCATTGGACCGTAAGCTCGCGCTTGTATTAAGGGGCTAGGTCTGCTTCCGGCCGCGTACGCAACGTGCAGGTGTGCATAGGGCGATGGGCCCAGACCCCTGCGCGCATAGGGTTAGACCGGCGTGCGACGTGTTGATCTTACGAGGCCGGGCATGACCCAGAAAAGTGTGACCGGCCAAATGGGATCGAGCGTGTTGGGTTATGTGGTGCACCCCTGCAGGGAAGTTTATCTATTCGAATAGCCGTGTCCCTCGGTAAAAGGACGACCCGGAGTTGTACCTTGACCTTATGACAACTAGAACTGGATACTTAATAAAACACACCCTTCCAAGTGCCAGATATAACCCGGTGATCGCTCTCTAACAGGGTGACGAGGAGGGGATCACCGGGCAGGTTTATGCTATGCGACGCTACTTGGAGGACTTCAATCTACTCTCTTCTACATGCTACAAGATGGAGATGGCCAGAAGCGTAATCTTCGACAGGATTAGCTATCCCCCTCTTATTCTGGCATTCTGCAGTTCAGTCCTCTGATATGGCCCTTTACACATATACCCATGCATATGTAGTGTAGCTCCTTGCTTGCGAGTACTTTGGATGAGTACTCACGGTTGCTTTTCTCCCTCTTTTCCCCTTTCTATACCGGATTGTCGCAACCAGATGCTGGAGTCCAGGAGCTAGAGATCCCGAGGATGATTCTACATGGAGTTCGGCTTCGAGGAGTAGTTAGGAGGTCCCAGGCAGGAGGCCTTGCCTTTTCGATCGTTGCTACTTTTGTGCTAGCCTTCTTAAGGCAAACTTGTTTAACTTATGTCTGTACTCAGATATTGTTGCTTCCGCTGACTCGTCTATGATCGAGCAATTGTATTCGAGCCCTCGAGGCCCCTGGCTTGTATTATGATGCTTGTATGACTTATTTATGTTGTAGAGTTGTGTTGTGATATCTTCCCGTGAGTCCCTGATCTTGATCGTACACATTTGCGTGCATGATTAGTGTACGGTCAAATCAGGGGCGTCACAAGAGGTGTGTTGAATATCCTTAAGGATCTGAACATATGATCTTCCACCAAATAAACCAACTAGCATCAACTACAAGGAGTAATCAACACTACTAGCAACCCACAGGTACGAATCTGAGGTTTTGAGGCAAAGATTGAATACAAGAGATGAACTAGGGTTGGAGAGGAGATGGTGCTAGTGAAGATGTTGATGGAGATTAACCCCCCTCGATGAGAGGATTGTTGGTGATGACGATGGCTCGATTTCCCCCTCCGGGAGGGAAGTTTCCCCGGCAGAATTGCTCTGCCGGAGCTCTAGATTGCTTCTGCCCAGGTTCTGCCTCGAGACGGCGGCGCTTCATCCCTAAAGCTATCTTCTGATTTTTTTCTAGGTCAAAACCCTCCATATAGCAAAAGATGGGCATCAAATACCTGCCAGGGGGCCCAAAAGCCTTGGGGGCGCGCCCCCAAGGCATGTGGCCACCTAGTGGGTCCCCTTTGGTATTTTCTTCGCCCAATAATTCTTATATATTCCAAAATAATTCTCCGTAAATTTTTATGACTTTTGGAGTTGTGCAGAATAGGTCTCTCAGATTTGCTCCTTTCCGGTCCAGAATTCTAGCTGCCGACATTCTCCCTCTTCATGTAAATCTTGTAAAATAAGAGAGAAAAGGCATAAGTATTGTACCATAATGTGAAATAACAGTCCATAATGCAATAAATATCGATATAAAAACATGATGCAAAATGGATGTATCAAGGACGTGGCATGTATTTTATCATTGATATTAAGGATAAAGAGATGGGGTTTATTCATGCGTAAGTTTACTTTGTCTACACCATGTCATCTTACTTAAGGCGTTACTCTGTTCTTTATGAACTTAATACTGTAGATGCATGCTCGATAGTGGTCGATGTATGGAGTAATAGTAGTAGATGCAGAATGATTTAGGTCTACTTGTCTCGGACATGATGCCTATATACATGATCATTGCCTTGGATATCGTCATGATTATTCGCTTTTCTATCAATTGCCCTACGGTAATTTGTTTACCCACTGTATGCTATTTTCAAGTGAGAAGCCTCTAGTGAAAACTATGGCCCCCGGGTCTACTTTATCATATATTAAAAATCCTAAAATTAGCTTGCTGCAATTTTACTTTATTTACTTTATTTTTTAATTTTGTTCAATCTATCTATCAATCACTACGCAATTTGATCTTGCAAATAACTACCGAGGGATTGACAACCCCTTGCTCATGTTGGGTGCAAGGATTTGTTATCTTGTGTGCAGGTACTATTCATGAGGTGTGATAACCCACAAGTATAGGGGGTCGTTTATAGCCTTTTTGATAAATAAGAGTGTCGAACCCAACGAGGAGCTAAAGGTGGAACAAATATTCCCTCAAGTTCTATCGACCACCGATACAACTTTACGCACACTTTAACGTTTGCTTTACCTAGAACAAGTATGAAACTATTTTGTAGTATGATGCTAGAACTACTTTGCAAGAATAAAACTATGAGTAAAATGGAAGATAATAAATTTAATTGTTTACTAGAAATATTTTGTCACACAAGAAAGTTATTTGTCCCTAGGCAATCGATAACTATACTGGTAACCATTATTGCAATTTTATATGAAGGAGATGCATGAGCTAACATACTTTCTGTACTTGGATCATATGCACTTATGATTGGAACTCTAGGAAGCATCCACAACTACCAAAGATCATTAAGGTAAAACCCAACCATAGCATTAAGTATCAGGTCCTCTTTACTCCCATATGCAACAACCCCCTTACTCTGGTATAAGTTTCTACCTCCCACTATAAGAGAATCATGAACGTATTGCAACACCCTATAGCGGAGATCCCTCACGTTTGCGCGACATGGAGGGCACCACAGCACATCACCAAAATAGAATATACAAATCAAATCAATCATGATCATTGATACGTCTCCAACATATCTAAATTTTTTGCTTGTTCCATGCTGTTATATTATCAATCTTGGATGTGTTATAATCATTTTATAGTCATTTTATATCATTTTTTGGTACTAACCTATTGACATAGTGCCAAGTGCGAGTTGCTGTTTTCTGCATGTTTTCTACTTCGCAGGAAATCAATATCAGACGGAGTCCAAACACAATGAAACTTTACGAAGATTTTTTTGGACCAGAAGGAACGTAATGGGCCCTGGCTGCGCCTGGGGGGTGCCCCGAGGGGGGCACAACCCACCAGGGTGCGCCAGGAGGCCCAGGCGCGCCCTGGTGGGTTGTGCCCACCTCGGGTGCCCCCTGAACCGCCTCTTTGCTCTATAAATACCCCAATATTTCCAGAACCCTAAAGGCATCGACGAAATATTCATCTAGCCATCGCAGAGTCCAGAACCACCAGATCCAATCTAGACACCATCTTGGATGGGGTTCACCACCTCCATTGGCGCCTCTCCGATGATGCGTGAGTAGTTCTTTGTAGACCTTCGGGTCCGTAGTTAGTAGCTAGATGGCTTCATCTCTCTCTCTGAATTCTCAATACAATGGTCTCTTGGAGATCCATATGATGTAACTCTTTTGCGATGTGTTTGTTGGGATCGATGAACTTTGAGTTTATGATCAGGTCTATCTTTTTATATCCATGAAAGTATTTGAGTTTCTTTGATCTCTTTTATGCATGATCACTTATAGCCTCGTATTTCTTCTCCGATATTTGGGTTTTGTTTGGCCAACTTGATCTATTTATCTTGTAATGGGAAGAGGTGCTTTGTGGTGGGTTCGATCTTACGGTGCTTGATCCCAGTGACAGAAAGGGAACCGACACGTATGTATCGTTGCTACTAAGGATAAAACGACGGGGTCTATCTCTACATAGATAGATCTTGTCTACATCATGTCATCGTTGTTATTGCATTACTCTGTTTTCCATGAACTTAATACACTAGATGCATGCTGGATAGCGGTCGATGTGTGGAGTAATAGTAGTAGATGCAGGCAGGAGTCGGTCTACTAATCTTGGACGTGATGCCTATATAATGATCATTGCCTGGATATCGTCATGAGTATTTGATGTTCTATCAATTGCCCAACAGTAATTTGTTCACCCACCTTTTGCTATTTTTCTCGAGAGAAGCCACTAGTGAAACCTACGGCACTCGGGTCTCTTTCTCATATATTTTCCTTTGCGATCTACTTTTCTCTTGCATTTATTTTCAGATCTATTAAACTAAAAATACAAAAATACCTTGCTGCAATTTATTCTTATTTATTTTATTTGCCGTTTGATCTATCAATTTACTACAAATTTATCTCACGTCTGTTTGCCTATCTTGAGGCGCCGTACCCCGAAAGGGATTCACAACCCCTTTAACGCGTCGGGTTGCAAGGATTTGTTATCTGTGTGCAGGGTCTCCTACTAGTGTGAGGACTTAGTCGTGAGGCAAACGCATCTATGTGGTAGCTTGAGAGGGGTTGATCGGAATCGAGAGACATAACACAAGACAAGGGTTTAGACAGCTTCGGGCCCCGGGAAACATCATCCGGTAACAACCCTACATGTTGTTTGTGGCTAGGTCTCATTATCATCACGAGAGAGTCGCCGTATCTCCAGCTCTCCTAGTTGCGTCTAGCCTTAAAGATTATTCCTTGTCCCTCTTGGGGTGCCCTGCCCCTCCTTATATAAGTTGTAGGGGCGGTTTACATTACTAGTCCTAGTAGGATTAGGATTACTCTATTACAAGTGGAGTCCTAGTCTTGCTTCCTTTGTTAGGGAATACTCCTTACGCTTTCCTCTTAAGCCGGCCCACCATAACATGAGCCGGCCTTCTGGGCCTTGGGCCTAGTCCTCTATCTGACCCGCCGTCGGGGCCATCCATGAGTCGCCAGGCTCGTGAGTCGTCAGAGCAATGAGCCGCCAGACTCGTAAGTCGCCAATCCTCTGGCGGGTTACCAATGAAACTTCAAGTCCCAGCCGGGTCATATATCCGGCCGGGTCATACCGCCGGGTATATCCCCGACAGGTTCGATAACCTTGGTTTCATATCTGAGGGAAATACCTACCGCCACTGTGCTGCATCATCCCTTCCTCTTTGGGGAAATACTCACGTAGCTTCAAGCGACATCAAAAGGAATTTCTAGCGCCGTTGCCGGGGAGGATCTTCAACATATACCAGGTTCCTAATCACAAATCTCATATCCTTGCAATTTATATTATTTGCCATTTTCCTCTCGTTTTCCTCTCCCCTACTTCACAAAAATTTGCCGTTTTATTCGCCTCTCTTTTTCTTTCGCCATTTTCTTGCCGGATCTGTCTTTGTGTGCAATCTTGTTTGCCGTTATTATTGTTATGGATAACTCTTCCTCTATTGCTTGCACTCCCAAGAACGAGGTTCTCAACTTTAAACAAAGGGGAGGAGAAAATTTAAAAGATGCTTGGCATAGGATTTGCAATGCTCATGATAGATCTATCCGTAAGCAATCTACCGTTGTTCTTCTCCGTTGTTTTTATGTTGGCATCACCACTTGGTATAGATTCGTCCTTGATACGATTATCGGTGGAAATTTCTTGATGTGTCCTTCCACTACAAAAAATACACTTCCGTGATGATACGTGTTTGTCACAGTTGGTCGCATTTTTTGTCATGCATGCACATCCATGACAATTTTATGACAAAATCAAGATAGTCATACCTGTGCTGTCGTAGAGGTGTTCCATGACATTACCAAAATTATCATCACGGAAGTGTCCACTTCCATGACGATAAATCACGCGTCACAGAAGTGCTTTCGTCAAGGGTGACCGACACGTGGCATCCACCATAACGGAACGCCGTTAAGCTATCGGGCCCGGTTTTGAATCCGATAACCCGTTAACAACCCCGACCAATGGGGATTTTCCACGTGTAAAATCATCATTGGCTGGACGACACACGTGTCAGCTCACCGTTGGGACAGATGTCATCCACTCATTGGACACAAAGCGCCTATGATACGTCGACACGTGGCACGGCCCAACAAAGGCCCATTCCTGTGAAAAGGCCGGCCCGTTTGACTTGGTTAAAAGGTGGCGGGCCGGCCCACGGCAAGCGTGTTAACGGCCTGTTCGCATATAGCCCATTTACAACCCGCTAACCCAGGGCCCGTTTACGGCCTAACCGAATTAGGCCCAGTAGCGTCATCTGGGCCGTCCAGTATAATTCCAGCCCGTTTTAACTTCTGGCCCATGTATGGCCCATGACGTCTTTCGGCCCATATGAGGCCCTTATTACCCTCGGCCCATTAACGGCCTGTGGTAAAACTGGCCCGTAATGAACAGTGTATCACTTTATACCCATTACCGGCCCATGGTGAAACTGGCCCGTAATGAACAGTGTATCACTTTATACCCATTAACGGCCCATTATTCAGTTGGGCCATTTCCAGCCCATGTTATCTTTCGGCCTTCTCGGGGCCCATTTATTCTTGGGCTCATTTCCACATTCATTTACTTACGGCCCGTTACTGTCATTTTCTGCTTGTGGGCCAAATTCAGCCCGTGGTTACAGTCGGCCCATTTGTGGCCCGTTAATACGTTGGGCCGTTTTGATAGCGTCATCAAAATACAGCCGATTAACGACGACCCGTTATGGTCGGCCCATGAACGGATGATTTCAACTCTAGCCCATTTACGGCCATAATGTGGTCTGCTATTGGTCCATGTTTGGCCAACCAATCATAAGCCCGTAGAAGGCCCATTGATGATACAGCCCATAGAAGGCCCATTGTGTCTACGGCCCGTATAAGGCCCATTGTTTCTACGCCACGTAGAAGGCCCATTGTTTCTACGGCCCTTAGAAGGCCCATTGTTTCTAGGGCCCGTAGGAGGCCCATGTAAACTACAGCCGGTGGGCATCAAAGTTTGCCACCAATGCAAATATAGGGAACACCCTACACTATACAAAAATGGCTTGCTGTATTGTCCTGACTGTTATGTTTTCATGCTGTATTGTCCGATGGAGCACCATAACCTTCGCCTTCAGTTCTCCTAGGCTCCTGAACAACATAGCAAATGTCTGATAGTCTGGTTTCAAAACCATGCATATCTTGACAACATCGAACAATGTCTCTCCTTGTTTCACAAAGGGTCTCTGTTAGGGAATGGACTTGTGTCTGGAGCGCAGATACAACATTGTTTTGAGCTTGCATTTCTTGATCATGAGGCAGTTTGGACGAGATTGCCTTAACAACCAACCCAGTATTATGCAGGAACGTGCTTTTGGCATTGTTAGTGGACAGGTCTGACCCACTGCAGCAAGAGCTGACATTGCGGTTATAGTTGCCTCGCCACCTTCAGAAGGTGGCAGTTCCACCATTTTTTGCATAGCTCGCTGAAAAGTTGTGGTTTTACATTAGTTGTACTAGAACAGAAGATATTAAGGAGGCAGCAAAACCAAACAAAATAGCTTTGGTCTATATACAGAACTTATTCTGGTGAACCCATGTAAAATAATAGTTGTATTTTATTGCAAAGTACATAATAAAACCAGGTTCCAAACATATGACCATGTACCATTGCCAATGTATTGTCTATTTCTTCACATTGTATTGAGGGCTAAGGATAAAGAGATGAAGTTTATAATACAGTAAGCATAGTATGGCATCATTCATATCACAAAACAACTGAGAACACACAAACAGGCAATTGTAATGTTGTGTGGGCAAGTCCAGCACGGAACTAGATTACAGGTCAAGATCAAAGGAACATCACTCCTCTCTTTTAAACCTTGTAAGGTGCAATGATATGCTAAGACAATTGTGTATAAAATTGAAAAGAGTAATAAACATTGGCTGCAAACCATGCAGTTCAAGGCACAAGTCAGAGTAAGTAGTAGTTAAAAAGGCATGAGGATTAAGGACTTACACCTGCGGCTTTGACTGGTGTAGTCATGCCCTTCTTCTTGCTGGTGTGACAGTCCTTGAAGATTTCCACAACATTTGGTTCAGGTACTTTTTGGTCCTTGCGGGCTTTCCTCTGCATTTGGAACAAGTCAATATAGATCTGATAATATGGTACAACGAAAAGAGTGAAACAACAGCTAATTACAAGAGCCTCGCAGTGTGTAATATAGCTACGAGATCCTGTCGTCTGTTGGATTTCACTTTCGTACAGTTGGCCTTGTTCTTTGAACAGTTCACCTACAAGAAGATAGATTTGTGTGGCACATGCGTAAATAGGACTTTAACATGTGATCTGATCACATATATATATAATGTACCTGATACTTCGGATCGGATCAGTGTTTAACGAGGCCTCTCCAGTCTTCATCAGATATATTTTCCACTAGAGATGTTTGGGCAAGTTCACTGTTAGCCTTGCCTTCAAAGTGAGTTTTCCTCAAGTTATACCGATAGTCGCATAGCAGACTTGAAAACATGGGTGCAAGCTTGTCTGGTTGCATCATCTTGGCTATCCAACTTGAACCTCATCTGTTGAAAATTATGGGAGTCTCATTATCAGCAACCTAGAAAGTATTGGACAGAGCAAGACGATATTACTAGTTTCCATGCATAACCATACTTACAGATAAATGGTCGAGGAAGTTGTTGAACTGGGTTTTGTCTTTGTCATTCCTGTACTGAATCCATGTTGGGAGGATACGTACATGACACCTAACAGCAACCGCTGCCTCTGATACTAACTTGGCTGACTCTGTAGTATCACGTGGCCTTTTTAAACCTGCCTCAAAACGGATCTCCATTCTTCCTCCTCTAGATTTAGTTAACCTATCGAGCATTATCCCTGATGTTTGTTTCCTCTTGTGCCTAGGTGCTAGTTCTACAACAAACATAGGAAGTGCTAGTGTACATCAAACTGTGAGACTACATATAAAGAAGCATGCAACTGTAACTTGACTCCAGCAACTACCTTCTTGCTGTTGCAAAGTTCATCTGATCTTCCCAACTCATCTTGTGTCAAGAGTGCTTCGGAAGTAGTGTCAGGTGGCAAGGGAGCTTGGGAACGTGCTGCTAGCTGAGTTGACAAACGAGTAAATCGTGCAGCTATTGGTACTGTGGAAGGTGTTGCAACAACTAGGGTTGTCTCTGCTTGTTTGGTGGCAGCTATTTGTTTCTGTTTGGCTTGTTTTGCAGCTCGTGTAGCATGGGATACCCTGTCGGTACAATTTTCTGCTGGACTTTGACCTTCTATTGCACCATCAGTACCAGCAGAATCTGCAGGATTGTTCCGCTTCCCTTTCCCTGTCGTTCTGTCTTGCTTCCTCTTTCTCTGTGCCATGTTAAGTCAAGCCGACAAGAAAAATGAATAACAATTTAGTTCTTCAGAACAAATGTTCTTTGATGTAAGAACATGGTGTGATAGACAGATATTGTATGTTCTAGAAACAAGAACACGTGTCTTAGTCACAAGTATAATGTGTAAAGTAAGCAGATGCAATTCAACAAAATTAGAAGCAATACAAGCTAGACATCATACATAACATGCAACCACATATAACAGTGCCAAGTTAGAGGGAGCACCTTTGATGGTGCACTAGGGGAGACGTGCTCATCACCAACACAGCTACGTTGAGTGTCTATGCATGTGTTGTCTTGGAAATCATCTTGGGGGGATGGAGGAGTAGAATCTGTAGAGGCCCTCCATTTGGAAGGAGCACCTTCATCCGCTGCCTTGCTAACTTCCTTCCGCTTTATTGATTTTGAATTGTCAAGTAAAACCGACAAGAAAAAGCAATAAAATTCACTCTTCAGAACTCATTCGTGCATGATACTGACAATCACTACTTTGATGTAAGGCAAACACATGATTCCAAGATGGAATAATACGAAAAACAGGACAACATGGCATATTCACAACTGTTTGTGTAAACTAAGCAGAAACCATTTCACCAAATAAGAAGCAATGCAAGCTAGACACCACGTGAAAGATGCAACCAATATGACTCTGCCAAGTTAAAAGTGTCCCATCATAAATGGCATTTCAATAAATTAGAAGCAGTGCATGCTGTAAATCATATCAAAGATGCAACTAATATCACACTGCATATACTGAAGGTGTCTCATCATATTGATTTATGCGGGATACAAAAAAACAATAGTTTTATGTGAGGACATGCTTAATAGACAGATGTACTATGTACTAAATACAGGAAGGCATGTCACATTAACAGGTATAATGTATAAGCTAAGCAGAATAGCACATGCAGTTTAACCAGATTGGAAGAATTGCAATCTAGACACCATATGCAACATGCAACCACATATCACGCTGCCCAGTTAGAGCAAGCACCTGCGATGCTAGTGTAGGGGAAATGCGGTAATTAACTACAGAGCTACGTTCACTATCTTCATCTAGCCTTGCTGTTTCTTGAGAATCATGTCGGGAGGCTGACGCTGCATTCTTTAAATGAGGAGTAATCCACTTGCCTGACTGCCTCATCATAAGTGATTGATGAGGGATACACAAGAACATTAGTTTGATGTAAGAACATGGTTAATACACAGATGTACTAGTATGTACCAAAAACAGAAAGGCATGTCATATTCAAAGGTATAATGTGTAGCTAAGCAGATGCAATTTAACCAAATTGGAAGCAATACAAGCTAGACATCCAGCTGGAGTGGTGAACATGATCATCTAGGACCTAAGAGCCTGGTGGGAGGCGGGCTGCTTCGCCACCATCGCGGCTTTTTAGTTGGCTTCCAGTTGATGTCTCTCTTTGCTGGGCTTGTCACTGGCTCGGCCAGTGCCCTGACTAGCTATTTGTCTTCTGGTGCTCACGGGATGGTGGTTCATGTAAAAATATCTTTCCTTATCTTAATAAAGACCGACTTCGGCCTTTCGAATACAAGCTAGACACCATATGGAACATGCAACCACATATGACACCGCGAAGTTAAAGCAAGCACCTGGGATGGTGGTTCATTGCGAGCGAGGTCATCAACTCCAGAGCTACATTTACCGTCTCCATGTGCTGACACTGCACCTATTATAACGTTGAAACGTGTCTGGCCTATCCGCGTACGACACTGGAGCGACTTCTCTCTTTTCTTTTTTGCTTCTCTCATAGCAGCAGAGTCTGAAATACCCTTGCATAAAAACACAATAGTGAGAGTATGGGTGAAGTGTGTGCAGAACTAGTGCACTGCAAAAGTAGCAGATAGCAGGTGGCTGAAAAATAAATGACAGGAGACATATGATAGCTCTACAACATTGCATGGCAAACAAAATTAGATTCTACTCCGTATGATTTTCTAATATATGACCACAGGAAATGCAGGTACTCCTCCAGCACACCACCACATGTGGTCATGTCAAGATAACAGTCGACTGAAAATAAATAGGTCAGTCAATTTTATAATGAACCGTCCGATCTATAAGGAACGGGCAGATGGCCTTCGTCTACCTCCCGCCAGTCACTGTTGACGATCTTTCTCGAACCGCCAGCGACCATCGGCCCAGACCCCTGCCTCTGCCGCCCCGCCCTCCCCTCGACCTCACACCACCACCGTGCTTGGCAGCGCCCCCAGGCCATCCCTTTAATCCCGGCCGACCTCCAGATCGGGTGCCAGTAGCTCTAGGCCCCACACACCCCTAAGATAAACACCGAGGCGCTGCTTCCCCGTCGTAATAGGCGGACTAGCGCCTGTTACGCCGCGGAATGCTTCCGTTAATTGGGAATCAACTGACCAGGAATTGAAATTCATGGGGGCGACGGACCTCTAGCTAAGGTGAAATAGTATGTGAGGAGAAACCTTGTGCATCGTGAGTTACTAGGAACATCTAGTATTAAGAAGAAGCGGTCAACTAGTGTCTTCTGTGGGATGAATACCGTGCAAGCAGACACGTAAGATTTGCACGAATAAGGGAAGAGGAGTACCATTTTCGGTTGCCGGTGTGGTCGCCTCCACATGTCGCGCCGATCTTCTTATTTTTGCCGGGGAAACCAATGTTCTGGAGGGTGCAGGCTTGGACGAACCCATGGCCAAATTGTTGACTGTGTTGCCGTGGCCGTATGTCGGCGAAGGGGAAGCAGATCCGAGGCGGCGAAGGACAGCGTAGCAGGAACATCTCCGGTGCAGTGGAGGGTGGCGAAGTTGGAGCGGCAGTGGTGAGGCGCAGGACGGCGTGGTTGAACTAGCTCGGGTACGGACGGCTCGGCCTTGGCTTCAACTACTAGTCGTGGAGGGCATTGCGGTTGAGGTTGCGGTGGACGACGACGTCGGGGTATCGGCTCCGACGTGATGGAGGAGGGCGGCGGTTGATGGGTGGAATGGGGTGGCGGACGGAGGACGCCGGGGTTTCGCGGCTGGTGGAGAGGTAGTTTTTGCGCCCACGGAGTACGAATGGGGAATCGGACGGGTGGGCGGTGGGGGGGGGGAGAACCATGTTTCAGTCTGGGACGCGCTTGTTTTTGGCTTTTTTGAACAGAAGATGGGACACGTTTGTTTGAAATTTGGGGAAAGTACAAACTTTGCCCCCCTCTTAAATTTCGGACCTACTGCGGGTCGGGGGTAGGATGGTAATCCCAGGTGTCCCAAATATTGGGCGGGAGCGATTTCGGCCGCGCGCATGTGTGCTTAGGCGGCCATTGTGTATGAATGTTTTTCGGAGGCGGTTGCGTGGCGTCTAGATGAAGCTACAAACCTACCCCAGTTTAGACCTTTGGATGTCGGGCCGGTAGGTTTCACGGGTCGGAGTTATTAGAAAAGTAATTTCCTTGTACTACCAAACATTGGTCTCACGCGGTTTCGGGCGAGTAGAGGCTCTTTTGGCTTTTCGTTTGAAATTTTGAAACACAAGCATTCACGTTTAGAGTACTCTTGAACTTTGAGGATTGACCTAAATAGACAACGTTAAATTTTACCTTGTATGTTTGAAAACCTCATTAAATTATCCGCTTCTTTTTGAATTTTGGACACTTGAAAATCCTATAAGTACGATTATTTTGGAATGGAGGAGCTAAATTAGAATCTATTTTGTACACGACTACATATGCTATTATGTACAAAATCAGAGCAAAGATTGGTGCCCCCATAATTTCGGTATGATTTACAAACGCCATGATATCAAATTCAAATAATTGAATGGACTTCATGTTGAATTCAATTTTTTAAAACCACCTTAAGTTGAATTCAAATGTATGCTAGTTCATAGGTAGCTATTTATAATGTTCATTGTGTAACTTTCGTATGTATAATGTGCTTTACACACACAACATGAACTATACTCACGTTTATATTCGATTGCTAAAGCGATGCATTGTCTGGAGTTCAAAATACTAACTATGTTGATCAATTGTGTCGAATAATAACATAGACATGCTCAAATTCGATAGAATCTAGATGTCTGATGGATCAATGACCGTTCCTTACGCGAATTGCAAATATCATGATCCCATCCTAATATTTGGATACAATTTATATCTTTAATCAATGTGTACAGCAGTCTTGTACGTGTAGTTTCACTCTCCATCGGTGGTCTCTCACACATGCTCACACACTCTCTCCCGAGGTGTCTTTCTCGCACACATGCTCTCGATATAACCCTCCCTCCCTCTCGTAACCATTTACGACTGTTTTCACTAACCTTTATCACAAGCACTCTTCCTTTCGCAAGCATACACACGCACAATCCCCATCAACCCTTTCTATATACATAGACCTTCCTACGTGTCTCCTATACGCACATTATCTTTAGGCATGTCTCTCACGCATTGCCTCACACCTCTCTTCCTAATCGACGAGTATGATTCTAGCAGAGCATTTTATAGGATGCCCCTTAAAGTTAGGTTGGATGAATAGTAATATCAGAGATAAAGGGGTTACCTTAGTCCGAGAATCCAGGGTTACAAATCCTAGCCGGCTTTGTAAGTGGACATAGAGTCCTTCACAATTATGCTATCTTTGTCTTGTACGACTAGTCATCCATGGGTCTCCCTAAATGCGTCATGGGCCGACCAATGTGGCGCGGGACGGAACCGAACGAAGGGCCTCACCTCAACCCAGCGGACCTCACGCGGTGACACACCCTCTGCCCCCATGTCTCGTTATCTTCTCACACCCACACATACCAACACAGACACCACACAAAAAAAATTCTCCTGGTGCCTCTATCCACTCCCCCTTGCATATACACACTCAAGAGAATCTCTCGCCGTGACGTCATATTCGTCTCTCTCTCTAGACCACTCTCATTTCTCGTGCTATCTCTCCCACGCCCCCCCTGTCGGCCCCTCTATCCATGCCTCTCTCGAATACGTAATACACACACATACCTCTCTAGGCCCTGCCAAATGCATCAACTACACGTTCACACATGTTACATCATGTACCCCATTGATCTAAAAAGCCCTCTCTTCACGTTTATTTCCCATACAATATTCCTTTTGAATAAAGTGTGGCCAAAAAAAATATTTTAGAATTTCTACATATATCCAACATTACAAAGTTATATGGAGGAGTATGAATGCTTGCATTGCATGGTGCCCACAATGATATTTATTCCGCACTATGAATTTGTATATTTTTATACTATATATAAAGGTAGTCATAATAAAGAGAAACGAAGAGCATCTCTCTCTCCATCTCATACCCCCCTCTACGCCCCTTTCAGGTACGCACACAAACTATTTCCAGGTCCTCTAAAAGTAAGCCCCCAGCACATTCACGCATGTTTCATCTTTCTCTCGCGATATATACAATGACGATCATTGTATTTGAAGCGAAAGCACGATACGTACATTGGACTTCAGAATCCACTCATTACGGTCACCATTTACATTTTGTGGTTATTATACAGTCACGGGCTCACCGTACAACTCTGTATTTGCTCAAGACACGACTAGTTGACCAGTTAAATGCTCCACGTGGCACCTCTAGTGTTGCATCACATTATCTCACTACCATCGGGCCCACCTGTCGGCTTGTATCTACTCTACATCTACACTCTTATAAAATACTAGCAAGATGCCCATGCGTTGCACGGAACATCAAGATGCATTTGTATGAGTAGTTTATCTTGTGGGAGAAAAGGATGAACAAGGGAAGGTCTTATTTGCAAGTGTGGAGAGGGGTGTGGGTATCTTTTTGCAAAATTGCCATAGTTTCCTTCCTATCCGCCAGATATAGATCGGACGGCCTATATTGCAGGATGGCAGTCACACGATCATCACCGACTATGCTTTTTATAATAGTAGGGATAAAATACACTCTTATAAAAAATAGAGTTGGTGATGATGGTGTGCCTGCCATCCTGCAATATAGGCCGTCCGATTTATATCTGACGGATAGGAAAGAAACTATGACAATTTTGCCTAAGATGTACCCACACACCTCTCCACATTTGCAAATAAGGCCTTCCCTCGTTCATCCTTTTCTCTCACAAGATAAACTAGTCATACAAATGCATCTTGATGTTACGTGCAACGCACGGGCATCTTGCTAGTAAGAATGAAAACAAACGACAAAAATATATTGGATGGTGGTTCGAAGTCATGACTGCGGGCACAGCGGACAAGGTGGCCTTGTATTGGTATGCTGAGCCGTCTGTTTTAACACACAGGAGCTGGTGTGGTGATTATACACACACGCACGCATGCACATGAACTGCATGCACACAACACTCACACGAACACATGCACCCACGCACGCACGCAACACTCACACGTACACACGCAGCCACGCACGCACGCAACACTCACACGCACGCATGCATGCACACACCAGTACACCACACGACCAACACACACTCTCACGCTCAAGTGCTCAACCTACACGTGCATGCGCACCCATCAGGCCCTGACAGACACATACACAACCAGGTGATTCCCGCGCACGGGGTGGAGTCTTGTCGCGACTGCGTAAATTTGTGTTTATTTGACCTTTTCCCTATGCGAACTGACAGGTGGGACCCACAAGGAACGTGGTCAATTTAACTAGTCAACATGGTGCCACGCAGACTATTTGGCCAGTCAACAGAGTGCAATCCGATGCTGAACCGTGAGCAAGTGACCGTATAATCACCGCAAAACGTATATGGTGACCGTAATCAGCTTATTCTAAAGTTCGGTGAACGTATTACGCTTTTCTCTCTGTAGGCCCTCCAAAACTACATCTCTACACGTTCTTGCATGTTACATCTAACAACTATGCAATACAGCACTACTACTACACCCTAACACAATAAATCATATGTGTTTTTAGTTTTACTAGATATCATATTGTTACTTAATTATTCAGTTTGCATACATTAAAATTGCCTTTGAAATGTATGGCCAGTATCATATACCGTGCGGGAAAAATCCCGCCCTTTCCTATTTAATCATGTTTGTATCGATGGATCGTGCGAAACAGCAAAACTATAGTACTATATACAGTACAAGTGATAGTTCACTGGGCCGTCGTGTCGTGTACTCCTCCGTCATAAGAGTGGAGCGCTCGCTTTCATAAATCTTCTAGTCCCTTTCGCCGACATGTGGGGCATCAAGCTACCGGGTCCACGTGCCATACCGGAATACACTGCAGAGCAGCCGGGGTGAAGTACCCAGTCATGGCGCCGGCGTAGTAATGAGCAATGAGGCGTCAAATCACAAAGCTGCACCTTTACCACAGTTAAGTTGGAGGGACGAACTAATAATGCTATAAAAAGAAGTTGGAGGGACGAAGCAACCATCATTTCACTCGTTGCTGAATCCGCTTCTCCCTCATCTTCTTCAAGTTAACCATGTGTTGCTTCTGCCGTTGTTCTGCCTCATGTGGGAAGCGGATCGGCTTGGTAAAGCACTGACACGTGGGACTGCATGTTAGCAAACCGCCAGGACAACGTCCTCTAAAAGTAAGAAACCTCCCCCGCCATCCGTGCGGCAAAATCACCTCCTTTTTACTAATCTTGATTCTATAATTTTTTAGATCAATATAATTGAGATTTGTATAGATAGCACACAGGAGCAAAACCAAGTGGTACGGTTAAGGGCATCCACAATGTGTAGCCAAATGTGAAAATAGCTTTTGGCATCGTGGGAACCATTGTGGACGGTGTTGCCAAAGCCAAAAGGATGGAACCGAAGCTCCCTGATTGATTGATTGAAGGAATAGAAAAATGCAACGTCTCTCCTCTTTCTCCCGTGCTTGGACGCATGTACAGTATAGAGGACATAGTATACTCCCCTATCCCTTCTATCACAAATCACAAATCAGTGAGGCGTCAAATCACAAAGCACGGATGAAGCAACCATCATTTCACTCTTCGCTGACTCCGCTTCTCCATCGTTTTCTTCGAGAAACCATCTCACCGCACTAAGCTGGACGGACGACGCTATTGTGTACAAGTAGTACT
This sequence comes from Triticum aestivum, assembly GCF_018294505.1. Classification (NCBI taxonomy): domain Eukaryota; kingdom Viridiplantae; phylum Streptophyta; class Magnoliopsida; order Poales; family Poaceae; genus Triticum; species Triticum aestivum. The sequence continues at coordinate 103,499,426 of NC_057802.1, forward strand.
AGTACATTTACGCGTCCTTTGGTTCAACGGACTTCCTGGATGCAAATAAGGCGGTTGTCTCGGCTTGCAGGCGGCACTTCGCCAATGGTGTTCCTCAATGGTGTTCTCCGTCGAACGCACTTCGCCAAACCACAACGTTCGAGATATCGTCGATGTCACCGCAATGGGGAAGGAAGTCAAATATAGTTACTACCTCCATTTTTTTTGTACACAAGGCCAGCATATCAAAATTACAATTTGCAAAAGGCCACTAACACTAATTGAGGCAAAATTCATGGGGTTTGCCTCGTACTAGCAACCAAGGACATTAATATCCCCTGCATGCATGCGGAAGTGAGAAGGTTGGTTTGCATGGCACTGCATTAATCAAGCGATGAGGAGTGAGATGGTTAGCTCTTTGGGCTTTGGAGAAAAAATACGCATTAATTGACACGTGAAACGAGGATTTGTATCGATTAATCCCGTGAAGGAAAACCCCGCCTTTCTTTTTTAACACTAGTACTCCTAGTACGTAGTACTACGTACTTATCCTGTTTGGGTCTAGGCCTTGCATTGCCATACTTCGCCATACATTTTTGCCAAGCTTGCCTAAAGTTTTCAAAATGAAAAGGAGGTACACTTGCGCACGGCTGTCGCTGTCGCACCACACCCTCGCACGGTCGCTCCTGCACGCCGCGGTCGCACCGCACCCTCACATGCACAGTCGCTCCTGCACGCCGCAAACCCAACCAAGGGAACGCACCCTCACTGACACGTGCTGTCGCATGTGAACAAACCAAACTCAGCCATCCTACCACTGACACATAATTTTCGTTCATAGAGTATGTTTATCTAACCGCATGTTGGGGAGTATCCGTACGGCCCGTGCGGTGGTCTGTTGGGGAAGAAGAAGAGGTGAGGAAGAAGGGTTAGGAGATGTAGGATATTCATCCAACTGCCTGAAATGGTAGACTGACCCAAGTTAGGCAACTTGCATAACAATATTTGTTTTTACACAGCAAAAGATCCATAAAAACAACAACATAAAGAAAAACTATCACTGCTCGTGGAACGAGACGGCCTCATCGTCTTTGGCTGCCGGCGCGAACTAGCCGTAGCTGCGGACGTGTGTCTCCGCACCGTGGTTGTCCTCGGCCTCCAGCTACTCGTTCACGCGGAGCGTGCGGGCGCTCTGCACGGACGAGAGCACCGCCCGGTTCAAGTCAAGGACGTCCGGTTCCGCCTGCAGGAGGGCCTCGATGGCAGCGGCATCCACGCGCTCCGTGTCGAGTTGAGCCTCCGCCGCCTGGTTCAAGTCCAGGACGTCTGGTTCCGCCTGCAGGAGGGCCTCGATGAGAGCGGCATCCATGCGCTCTGCGTCGAGTTGAGCCTCTGCCGCCCGGTTCAGGTCCAGGACGTCCGGTTCCGCCTGCAGGAGGGCCTCGATGGCAGCGGCATCCGCGCGCTCCGCCTCAAGTTGAGCCTCCGCCGCCTGGTTCACATCCACGACATCCGGTTCCGCCTGCAGGAGAGCCTCGATGGCAGCGGCATGCGCGTGCTCCGCGTCGAGTTGAGCCTCTGCCTCCCGGTCCTCCTTTAGTATCGCCAGGTTGAACCGCTGGTCCGCCTGCACCATGGGGGACTCGGACGCCGGCACGAAGTCGACGTCCATCGTCTCATACCCATCGGGGACCTTCTGCGCCGCGACCTCCGCCATGAACATCGGATCGGCTTCCTCCTCCTTGTAGCTTGGCTCCAGAGAACTCGGGGATTGGCCCGCCGCAAAGCGAGCTTGGGAACGGAGGTCTCTGGCGCCGACCGCCGCCGCGATTTCTGCGCGGTGCTCCGGCATCAGCATCTTGTAGTACGTGATCTTGCGGTGCACCATGGCTTTCCGGCGACCTAGGGGACGCTTGATGCGGGTTAGGGGATCGAAAGGTGGGGGAAGGGGCTGGAGATTAGGTGTGGTTTTAGGGCACTGGCTGGCGTAGGCCGAGCAGCGAAGGTTCTGGTGTGAATAGTGGTTCCGGTGATGACCGGTCAATCGGTTTTGACTGTACATCGCTCTTGTCGCCTTCGCGTTGCAGCCCGGCACGCTGGACCCTCCACGTTGCTCACCGAATGGAACGCGCTTCGTCTTGCGTTTTCGCTCGCTTGTGGGACCGCAGTTGAGAGCAAACCGACGTCCTTCCCCCTCCCCCGCCCGCGTCATTTTATGCGGAGTAAATAAAAACAGAGGAATTATACTACGGATGAGGATCCCCTGACGTGGCCGAACCCATTGAGTAACTGACATGCGGGGCCTAGCAAGCATGGGGTCTGCTAGTAAGTGACCGAAAGGGAGGGTAAGGCAGGGATACGTATGTGAAAGGAGCTTCCAATCATATAATTTTCACATTATACATCTCATGTACTATTAATCTTGTCAATAGTCAAATGGGGTTTTGAAAAACGCATTAGAGCATGGTTAATAATATGGCCAGTCGATGGCTATAAGGAACTGCCATGTCATCTATAGCCATCATCTATTATATGCACTCATACAGTAGTGTGGGCTATAAGGTTGGCTATTTCCCGGAAAAAAATAATAAGGTTGGCTATTGTATTAGTACTTTTTTCCATCTCCTCTCCATCTCTTTCTTCATATTTATTGTACGTATTTAACTAGGAATGCGTATATAGCTAGGCTCTTGCATGAGAGATCACTCCCCTTACTTTTTCACATCTCTCTCCTCCACATAGGCCCTATATAAATGGAAGGAGGGAGTACAACTATGAGCACTGCATACTCTAGTACAGATGTTGTCAGTACTCCACTAGTACTATTGGACAGGGAGCTTAAAAAAAGTTACTATTGGACTGGCTATACGTGGCGAAATCCTAGTAGGAAGAGCATGCGCGAGAACAAGCACATTCACGTGGTTGAAAACAAATTGGAAACCATCTCGAGTACAAATCTAGGAGTACGTACGAATCTAACACTATTGATTGGGCGTTGTTGAATGTTGATACTTTTTTTATCAAAGTAGAGATACTTTGACTACACATAAAACTTATATGTAAACTAGAAAGGATAGGGGGAGTATATTGTACGTTCAAAAACGAAACGAACATTGAATACCCTTTATATATGATTTGCAGATCCTATGATCACCGGTTCAAAATTTTGAATCCGCCTTAGATATCACACATGCCCCCACTCGTTCTCTCTCGATTTCATCTCGGGGTCCGGAGATCGATTGAAAGAGGACTAGGGTGGGTACAATACGTTTGTTTCGCTTATGAACATACAATATACTCCCTCTGATCCACACGGACCCCCCCCACGGGTCATTTCTATCATAGAAACAGACCAAACCTTTATCTCCTTGCACGACACGCAATTGATCTCTGAACATCAATCGATCTCGTCAGCATGTGTCGGGGCATGCATGAACCGAATGGGATGCCAAAACTAAGACGCGAAGCGACACGTAGTGGAGGCAAAGTGAAACTTCAAACGAACCGTTTGTTTGTATGCATGTCGGACAAATTACAAATAAACATTGGAAATACAAGCATGGTCTAGGCCCACATGCAAATGATACTCGGTAGAATGTTCAAATGAGGCATGCGGGAGGATGGACTCGACCGGAGGGCGACATGATCGATGGAGAAGAGGGTTGGAGATGAATGAGAAATAAGCAAACGCCACATGATTATACTTGACCGGCTCAAATAAACAATAAGTTGTCTTGCTTGGCCTACATAGTGAAAGGCCTAATGCGCAACGCGGAGCACTGACGCTTGAATATGGCCGGGTAAACAGGGAAACCGACATGTGGGGCACACTTGTCGGGACGACGTAGCGCAAACTAGTCCAATGGAGGAGCTGGCCCACGACCTCCTCGCCACCGGCAACCGTTCATGTGGGTCGTGGGGGCCAACAACGTGGCGCAGCTCTAGCACCGCCTTTGGACACGGCGACCGCAGTGAGCGACACGCTCATCGTTGCTAGACATGGTCGGTTTCAGTGTGCCGAGGGTGGCGTTAGTGCCGTGGCACGACCAATAGCTAGTATGTGTGGTTTGTGCCCAAGGTTGCCCCATCAAAGCATTGGGTAGCCAAAATTTTGGTTGAGGTTTTGGTTGCCCATGATTTGGCCGACATCGGCAAGAAAAATGAACTAGAGTTGGCTAGAGTTCATTGGCATGCCAAAAAAATTGCAACCATCCATTTTTGGGTCATGACCAAAACCTCAAAAAAATGGCAACCATCCAAACAAAGACCAATCTTTGGGTCATGACCAAAATTTTGGTAAGGTGCACTTTGGCCACAATCCAAATCCCCCCAACACCCGGCTCGTCGAGGATGCACGAGGCGCCAGGACGCGTCCGCGGAGTGGTGTAGCGCGGCCAACTGCATCCTCAGGACCTGAGACCATGCCGGGTCGTCTTGCTTTTTCAATGACATGCGTCGATCGCATGTGAGCAAAGGGCATCTCCAACGTTGCCACGACCGCAGCTGACTACCCTGTGGCACACCAAAAACCCTCGTCCCTCACACCGTCGCGCGGTGCGTTCCCAGCCGGCGCCAGCTGCCCGCATTCATGCCGTCCATCCGTATGCCGTTGTTAAGAGGCTCGGTGCCTGAGGAACCAACTCCGGCGACTTAATGATGCACCAGGATGCTTGGCCTCACCAGAATGCGCTACTTAAAGCGGCAACGCCCAGCTAACCTCCACACCATAGCACATCGTCCTCCTACCTGGCACCACATCTGCCATGACCGCCAGCGCGAACGCTCTACGGGAGAGCTTGTCTTCGGGGATGGAGCTCGAGGTCGCCGCCCTCGCTCAAGTCGCCGCACAAGCGGTGGCCACGCTGGCGGCCGACGACGGGAGCACCGTCAGCCACACGTCCTACTTGCTGCCGTCCAACGTCCGACACCGCTGAGGTCGGGGACTCCTCCGAGGATGAGTAGGGAATGGGAGGCGGCAGGGCATGGTGTGCCAACTGGCCGGTCTGTCTCCCGTGTTCTACTTTTCCTCGCTGGAGACCGCACCTTCACTTCACGGGTCTTGAACCCCGCCCCCGTACATGGATATCGCAGATGGAGGACGTCGGTCGCCGCCGTAGAATAGGTTTAGGGTCGGGTTTCTTTTATTTTTCTGTCCTATAAAAGTTTGAAATGTAATGAAAATCTGCCGTGTTTGCATTAATCTCGGCCGGTGTATATGAAATTTCACAATAATATAGTATATTGTAGGAGTACAAGCAAGATGCCCGTGCGTTGCACGGAAGATCAAGATCTTGTGGAGAAAAGGATGAACGAGGGAAGGCCTTATCTGCAAATGCACATTCACGCATTTCACATTTTTCTACATCTACAGGAACCTACGAAAGGGTTAACGTAAATTGCCTCTCTCTCTCCTCCCCTGATTTTCATGGTGGTGGGCCCCTCCCTCCCCACAATCTACAACCAACAGCTCACACGTTTCACATTATGTTAATTACGTAACTAGGACTACGTAGGTGTAGCATTACTCGTCCTAGAAAACCCAACTAAGCCAACCTACCAGCATATCGCACGGGAAAAGACCCGGCCGCGCCGTTTTAGTCGGGATTACCGGATTACTAGTAGTAGTATCGATGGATCGCGCGAAGCAACAAGTTTTTTTTGACGGGGCGAAGCACCTAGTTTAAAAGGAAAAAAGGCGGTACACTCACAGCACCCCTGTCGCGGTCGCATTGCACCCCGCACACGTTCGGTCCTGCACACACGGCTCACGCAAACGGAACGCGCTTCGGCTTGCCTCTTCACTGACACGTGGGACTGCACTTGGAGAAACCGACCATGCACCAAACTCCCCCCGCCCATCGTGCGAAAATCCTCCCCCCACCCAAAAATTCCCCCCAAATCCTAGATTCAACCGCGCTTCAGCCAACTAGCCAATAATATTACGCAAACCCCCTCCCCCCGTCCCCCTCCACTCCATTCGCTCTGCCAAAGCCGCCCTCCCCGCCACGCCGATACGTCGGCGCCGCGGTTCATTGAGGGGACGCACGGCGATCCTCTCGCTCCCACAGTACGCTCTCGTAGACTGTCGTCCTCTAGTCGCGCCGCCACCGCTGGCGACGTTCTTGTGGAGGCGCACGGCGGTCAGCGCCACCACCGCTGGCGACGTTCGTGTGGAGACGCACGGCGGTCAGCTTCTCCCACGGTATGTGCATTCTAGACTGAGGCTCCGTGCATGTCGGTGTAGCGCTGAATGTTAGCTGATAGACGCTGTTAATCTCACTGTTTGCTGAAGTAGTTTACAGTTAATATGCTCTGCTTAAGAAGCTTCCTTGCCCTATTCTGCACTCAATCTGCTTAGCTGAGATGGCATGCCAAGGCCGATTATTTGCTAAAATATCCTGCCATATATTTATTGTGACGTAGATTGCCATGGTCTAGTAGCCAATCAGTTAGGTGAAATAGCTCTACACCGTTTTATACTCGATCTTTGTTCCTGCGATGGCCTTCGATAGTTTGATGGCTGTGTGCTCAGCCTCATTGACTGCTGAAACAGCCTGCCATAATTTAGCACTCAAATATGTTTGCTGAATTAGCTTTACATATATTTTGTTACTTAGATCTGCTCATCCAAATATCTTGCCATAGCTTTAGACATCGACCTAGGTATTTTCTTTTGGACTTCATAAAAAAGCATATATGTTTTTCCTGTAATATCTAGTAGAAGAAGTAATTTGTATGTCTAACAGATGGACAGGACTTGGATAACTTCTGCTCGAAGATTCTCCGCTCCATATGTCGAGGGGGTTGAAAACTTCATGAACTTTATCAGAGCTGAGTACGGTGGTCCGAAATCAGATGTGCTCTGCCCCTGTAGCAGTTGTATGAATTCAGTTACAAGACCCCAGTCAACTATGCAAAATCATCTACACTTGTATGGGATGTCGGTCACATATACTAGGTGGGTTCATCATGGTGAAGCTATGAGCGTCAATGTTATTGACTACGTGGAAGCAGCAGATCACCATCTTGATCTGCCTGATGCTCAGGTGGAAGAGGAGGACGAGAAGGTGGTGGCGGAGCTAGTGAGTTTGACCAACATTGAAACAATGCTACAAAATGCTCGTGCATTCCGTGAACTTTCACCTGCAGAAGAAAAACGGTGTGCCCGCATGTTGGAACAATGCAACGTGGCTGTCACCCCAGGAAATAAGCTGTCAGTATTCTCAGCTATGGTCACCTTTCTTCAGGTTAAGACATCTGAGTGGATGACCAACAAATCATTCGATGCGATGTTGGCTGCTTTCCGCAAAGCTTTCCCAGATGCATCTGAGCTGCCACACACCTACAGTAAACTGAAGAATTTCCTTCGTGCAGTTGGAATTGGATATGATATGATCCATGTTTGTAAGAATAATTGTGTTCTGTTCCGGAAGGAATATGCCAACTTAAGTGAATGCCCGAAATGCAAATCATCAAGATGGAAAGATGGTGATGCTGTGAAGAGGATTCCTCATAATGTTCTGAGACATTTTCCAATTACACCAAGATTGCAGAGGTTGTTTCATGATGCTGAAACAAGAGAGGATGTACTGTGGCATTCTAGGAACCAGGATTTCAGATATCAGAATGTAATGAGCCATCCATCTCATGGTAGTGAGTGGAAAAGCTTCAATCAGAAGCACGAAACATTTGCTGCTGACTCGAGAAACATTAGACTTGGCTTAGCTTCAGATGGATTTAACCCATTTGGCCACCAGAGCGCCACATATAGCATGTGGCCAGTGCTTGTTATCCCTTACAACATGCCTCCAAATGTCTGCACCAAAGAATCAAACTACATGATGGCCTTGCTCATCCCAGGTCCAAAAAGTCCTGGAAAGGATTTTGATTTGTTCATGGAGCCTCTTGTGGAGGAACTTCAACAGCTATGGAGGGGTGTTCTCACTCAAGACCTATATAGCAGCACACCAGCTGATTTCTTTCTGCGTGCTGTTATAATTTGGTGCATCCATGATTATCCGGCTTTGGGCACTATGTCAGGGCGAACGACACATGGTTACAATGCATGTCTTCACTGTGACAGGAATCCGCTGTCATACGCAATACTTAGCAAGATCTGTTACATTGGACACCGCCGTTTCCTTGCCAAGGACAAGCCGCATCCTAGAAAATACCGAAGACATGTGTTCAATGCAAAGCATGAAAACCGTGATGCGCCAAAGAGGCTCACCGCCGATGAGTTGCAAGTGGAATTAGAGAAGGTCAGGCATATTACACCAGGAAACCATCCTGATAATGGTAGCGGGAAAAGGAAGCGTGGCATGGCAGAAGAGAGATTATTGTTTACCCACAGGTCCACTTTGTGGGACTTGGAGTGTTGGAAAGATTTGGATCTGCGGCATAATCTTGATGTGATGCACACCGAGAAAAATATATGTGACAGCATTATCGGCACACTTCTTAATATTGTAGGCAAGACGAAAGATACGTTAAAATCTAGGATTGATTTGACACACCTGGGTATCAGAAAGGATTTGCAGGTGCAAGATGAAGGTAAACCACGGGATATGGCACCAGCTATGTACGTCTTGGACAAGGTAAAATGAAAAGAATTCTGCAAGGTCCTGTCACGTGTGAGATTCCCACATGGATTTGCTTCCAACCCTGAAAGGAGAGTCAGTGCAGATGGAGACAAGGTACAAGGGTTGCAAACTCATGACTTCCATGTCCTACTTCAAAGGGTTTTACCTGTTATCCTTAGAGGATTGGGCCGCCCTGACTTATGCAGAGCAGTTGCAGAGTTGGGACAGTTCTTCAGGGAACTCTGCAGTAGAAATATCAGGATAGATGCTTTGGAGCGTCTTAGAGACAAGATACCAACTATCATATGCGACCTTGAGAAGATATATCCTCCAGCCTTCTTTGATGTGATGGTGCATTTGGCTGTTCATCTACCTGATGAGGCACTACTTAGAGGTCCAGTACAGTATGGCTGGATGTACCCTATTGAAAGGCGGCTAGGCACTTTCAAGGGCTATGTTAGGAACAGAGCTAGACCCCAGGGTTCCATTGCAGAGGCCTACATTGCTATAGAAGCGTTGACATTCTGCTCAAAGTACATTGAAACAGCCGATCAGCTTAGCAAAGACGTGGATGAAGACAATCCCGGGCTCAATGTTTTCGATTATTCTGTTCGAGTTACAGGGAAGAGTCGACAAGAGGACAAACCTAAAGATTTGGACAGAATGGTTTGGTACGTGTTGGATAACTGTCCTGAGATACTACCTTATATCAAGTAAGTGCTAAGTACTGCAGCTTATACATCGTAATCTACTAAATTTGCAGCACATTCTTATATATTTAGATGTTTGACGCGATCACTATGTTGTGCAGCATCTACAAAAAGGAGTTACCGCCGCAAAATCCAAGAAACATTGACAAACTGGTTATGGCAGGATTTGCGAAATGGTTCAAGAGCCATGTAAGCTTTTGAATTGGACTGTCAGTTTTTTTTAATATATTGAGTACATAAGATGATCATCTTGTCTATTTTCTAACCATAGGTTAAGAAGATGCGGGAGGATGGGCAGGCAGTTGATGATGCCCTTTACTCACTAGCAATGGGTCCTGATACTCGTGTAAGACATTATGAATCTTGCGTTGTTGGAGATGTGCGCTACAACACCCTTGCACGAGATGAAGGCAGGAAGACACAAAATAGTGCCATCATGAGCACGGATACGTATGACAAAGAGACAACTGAAATGTATGCTAACATAACAGACATTGTTCAGTTGCAGTATATCTCCAGTTTCGAGGATCATTGGTGTGTGGTTCTGTTGTGCTGTCGTTGGTATAACCTGTTTTCCAGGATCGCAAAACCCAGAGCTAATGATTATTACAAATCCATCAATGTCAAGGCGGCATACCAGACCAACGAGCCTTTTATTTTGGCAAATCAAGCAACACAGATATTTTTCTTGGAAGACACATTTGCACGTAGCGATGACGGGATAGTAGTGCAAAGGTTTGAGCAGAGGAATTCGTTTAATGAAGTTGCACAACAAGATGATGCTTACACTACTCCTGATGTACAAGATAACACAGATGTTCCTAATATCTTTTAGAACCATCACGTCAATGACGCTGGCGAAAAGATTGCATGTCGTGTTGTGGACATACAAGAGTTGATCAAGAAGAAGCCAACGTTCGAGGACGTTGAGGACGAAGAAGAAGATGACACCATGGGGAATTACGATTCAGACTGATACACATGGCGAAGATGTTGACGCTGCTGCTGCGGATGATGATTACATTGCTTTTGTCGTATTTGCCTGTCAGAAGACGTTTTTTTATCTACTATGTGAAATTGTGTTTGCTATGACAACTGAAACCTGATGAACATGTTGTTTAGTATTTTCCTGTGAGAACATCACTTGTTATGTATGCTGATTTGTGTTTGGTGATTGTATGACGAGTAAAACATGATGACATTGTTGTTTAGTTGTACTCATATTTGGCTGTGAAACTTGAATTTGATGACATAGTTTTCTATTCGACTGCAATTTGCTCGACGTCTTCGAATGAGAACAAAGCTGACCCGACAGGTCCTCTCCTAATTTATTTATTTATTACCAAAAGGGCCTCTGCTATTTATTTATTTATGAGCAAAAGGGGATACCCCCTGATTTCTGTTAATAGAAATCATTAGATGTTCACAACACTATGCCCAGCCTGCTACACAGGTTTCATTCATTACTAGTTTCAGCAAAGTGAATACATCACGAGTGCTACATACAGTTCAAATAAAGAGACAATCATCCTACAGAGCACATCGATTTTGCCCATTATCTTCACAAGCTCTTTCATCTCTTCATTGCTGTCAGGGCCGTTCAGCAGCTATTGCTTGGCCACGATCAGAGGAACTGCATCTTTAACCTTCTGCTCTGCATCTTCCTCTTCTGCCGTTCCTTCAGTTACTTGTCCAACACCCCAACCTGCTGGTACTGGGATTCCTTGGCTAACCAAATAATCAGCGTAGTTGCACTCCCCCACATCAGCAACTTCCCAGAAATACAAATCACACGAATCTTCCCTTTTCTGCACGAATCAAATTGGAAGATCATCAACCAAACTACTAAAAAAATCAGCAACTGAAAGCAGCAGAACAACACTTAAACATATTATTACCCCATGATTCGGGCATTTGTAGAAGACTCGGCCAGGGTTGAGGATTGTGGTTGAGACGCGACGGATGACTCTGCATGATTTGCAGCAGTGGCACCACACCAACGGCAGCGGGTTGCGATGAGCAACCGGCTGCGGCGCGCGTGCCGGCGGGGTTGTGATGAGACCCACAGGCGATGGTACGGGTGGCGACTTGGCGCATATTTGGTTGCTGCCTGCTGAAGAGCAGGTGGACGAGCAGCCAGCGGACATGGTTGCTGCGGCCAGAGCTTCTGATGCTAGGCAGAGTAAGTAGAGAAGAGGAGAAGCGAACGTTGGATATGTGAGTTTCATTACTTGCAGAGTAGCATAGCACCATATATAGTCATAGTCTAGGTTTGGATTCGAACCAGCTACAGGAGCACGTCTCTCTTTTTTCTAAAACTCAGCAACGTCTCTTTACTGGTACACCAGCTTGTTCTGTACGCCTTCTCAAGTCTTTGATTGCTCCACCTGACATCTGGGAGCCACCGGAAGGGTCTCTGTATTTTGCAAAAAAACGTGCCCCCCGCTGATAGGTCGGACCCACCAGCTATCTTCGCACGCAAGGAAGTGCCTCCTTATTACGCAAATGAATACTCCCCCTGCCAGCTGGAACCCAGCATCGTGGGAGGCTGACTTGTGGGCCTACCAAGTTGACGGGGACGGAGGGCTTTGTCAACTTAGTCAATATGAACGATTCTAGCTCCAGTTACCGTACGATGTTCATCCAACGGCAGTAGTGCTTCTTCAACCTCTGGTCTTCTTGCTCCAGCCGCCCAAACCAGCGCCGGTCATGCCGCGTGCTCCTGCCTCCCGTGGCCGGCTGTGATGCCGCGGAGGCCTCACCGCCCCTACTACTACCACCGCTCGCCAGGCCATCCCTCTACTCACCCAAACCCCCTGTTATTCTGCGGCGACGGCAGCCTCACACCGCAGCCAAACCAGTGAACCCTCGTACTCCTCTCTGCCTGGGCATCCACTGCCGCGTCTTCCCCGGCTCCGTGTCGTCCCCTTCCTGGGCCTCACCGTCGTCCACCGCCTTGGTCCCCTCGGCGTGGCGTGGTCAATGTGGTCAACGACCGACTTCTATCGGAAGAGTACTGTACGTGGAGAGGCTGGCAGCTGGGTCCACGGCCATAGCCTAGTCTTTTTGTGATTTGCCAAGTAAGTCGCTTTGTCAGGCCTGTTGGGCTGCAAATCTTTCAAGACGAGGAGAGCTTCATTCGGCTGGCCGAGAAAATGGCCTATCAGTAATGAGAAATGGGCTGTACATTTTTAAAACACATCAAACCGGCAATTAGTTTCAAATTTCTTTTTTTCATTTCGAGATTTTAAATCATTAATTTTTATGCGTGGACAATTTGTTGGATTTTATATTGATATACATTTATTTTTAAAATCAGTTTGAATGTGACTCGAAATTTCGGGATTAAAAATAGTTTGGACCGCACCAAAATATGCAAAATTTCGTATAATTTTATAACCGTGGCCATAATATGGGCTGTAATGCTAACAAAAAGAATATGGTCTCCAAAAAAACCTTAAGAATTAGCAAATGGGCTGTAAATTATTAGAAATAATGGAAGATGGGCTGTATGCTATTTTCCACAGATTTGAGGCTTTCCTTAAAAAAGGTTGACGCACAAGCAGTGACTGTTGGATGTCCATCCAACGGCCGTCGTGCTTCTTCAATCTCTACTCTTCCTGCTCCAGCCTCTCAAACAAGCACCGACGAGACTACCTGCTCCCTCCTCCCTGCGGCCGGCTGTGCTGCCGTGCAGGCCTCATCGCCCCACCGTACTCCCATCGCTGGCCTAGCCATCCCTCTACTCACCCACACCTGCTGTTATTCTCCGGCGATGGCAGACGAACCAGTAAACCCTCGTATAGTCGTACTCCCCTCCGCGTGGGAAACAACTGCCGAGTCTTCCCTGCCTCTGTGTCGTTCCCTTCCAAGGCCTCGCTGTCGTCCACCACCCTGGTGCTCTCGGCGCGGCGTGGTCAACGTGGTCAAGGAACGACTTCCATCGGAAGAGTACTGTACGTGGAGAGGCTGACAGCTGGGTCCACGGCAGCCGCAAGGAAGTGCCTCCTTATTAAGCAGAAAATAATTATTCCTCCACTTGACAACAGGGACCCACCGGACAAGACACCTTATTTGGAGAAAAAAATGTTTCCCCTGACTGCTGGGACCCACCGGACGGGCCAGCGTATTTCGCGAAAAAAAACGTTCCCCCCGCTGTCAGCTCGGACCCACCGGAGGTGCCTCCATATTATGCACAAAAAAATGAATACTCCCCCTGCTAGTTGGGACCCACCTTGGTGGGAGGCTGACTTGTGGGCCTACTAAGTTGACGGGGATGGAGTGCTTTGTCAACTTAGTCAATATGAACGATTCAAGCTCCAGTGACCGTATGATGCCCTTCCAACGGCCGTAGTGCTTCTTCAACCTCTGGTCTTGTTGGTCCAGCCACCCAAAGCAGCGCCGGTCGTGCCGCATGCTCCTACCTCCCGTGGCCGGCTGTGCTGCCACGGAGGCCTAACCGCCCCCTACTATTCCCACCGCTGGCCAGGCCATCCCTCTACTCACCCACACCCCCTGTTATTCTGCGGCGACGGCAGCCTCACACCGCAGCGAACCAGTGAACCCTCGTACTCCTCTACGCGTGGGCATCCACTGCCGCGTCTTCCCCGGCTCCGCGTCGTCCCCTTCCTAGGCCTCGCCGTCGTCCACCGCCCTGGTGCTCTCGGCGCGGCGTGGTCAACGTGGTCAAGGAACGGCTTCCATCGGACATGGACTGTACGTGGAGAGGCTGACAGCTGGGTCCACGGCCGCAGCAAGGATGTGCCTCCTTATTACGTGCAAAATAATTATTCCTCCACTTGACAGCGGGGACCCATCGGACGGGCCACCGTATTTCGTGAAAAAACATTTCCCCCTGACTGCTGGGACCCACCAGCTACATCTTCGCACGCAAGGGAGTGCGTCCGAAAAAAACGATTCACCCCTTGACAGCTGGGACCCACCAGCTACATCTTCGCAGGCAAGGAAGTGCCTGACAGTCGGGACCTACCTGGTCGAAGCGTACGTAGCATTGCCATTCTGGTCGCGAACGTGTACGTACATACTGGTCGATGTAGAGGCGCGCACGTGTCGTAGTAGAGGCGCGCACATAGCATGTACACGTACGTACAACGGCCAGTGTGCAAGAAAGAAAATACGGCCACGTACGTACATACGGGCAGGGTCTCAAACGCCTACTCGCGCATACATACGGCCAGGGCTCGTGGACATGGCTGGGTCGGAACAGAGAAACAGCGTCGTCGTCGTGTTCATGGGGAGCCAACCGGCTGGGTCGGAACGGAATGTGTCGTCGTGTTCATCGGGAGGGCTTGGACGGAACAGCCGATGGAAACGAGGCCTGGTGTACCGCAGAACGGAGGAAACGGCCTTGTGTTCGACCGGCCACGTTCGAAACGGGATCCTGTTCATCGGGAAGGGTCTGGCGTACCACAAAACGGAGGAAACGGACCTCCTACGGTCGAAACGGGGGTCCTGTTGATCGGGAGGGGTGTGGCGTACCGCAAAACAGAGGAAACGGAATTGTGTTGGAGCGCTACGTTCGAAACGGGGGTCCTGTTCATCGGGAGGGGTGTGGCGTACCGCAAAACGGGACTCCACAGGATACTGTTCATCTCCACCGTCGACCCCCTCCAGCTTCTAGGGGCTACTGTTCATCCACCGTCGACCACCTCCAGCCTCCACCTGCGACTGTTCATCCACGGGCTCCTGTTCATCCAGCCTCCACCTCGCGCTACTCCACCGGCTACTGTTCAACCAGCCCTCTCCATGGGCTCCTGTTCAACCACCCCTCCATGGGCTACCATTCATCCTGCCCTCCACCATCTACTGTTCATCCTGCCCTCCACGGGGTGGTCCTGTTCATCCTGCCCTCCACGGGGTCCTGTTCATCCTGCCCCAACTGGCTCGAACGATCGGGGTCCTGTTCATCCACCCCCACCGGGAACTGTTCATCCAAACCCCCCAGCAATGCTCACTGTTCATCCAGAGGCAACACCACGGGGTCCTGTTCATCCACCCCCACCG
>NC_057802.1:103514959-103548736 GCF_018294505.1 Triticum aestivum
CAGAGGCAGCATCGATCGGCTTCAGTTAGCAGCAGTAGCGAAGGAATCGCTCGATCGGGTTCAGTTATCAGCCATCGATCGATCGCTCAGGTTCAGTAACGCGTAGCCTGCAGTGCAATCGCTCGGGTTCAGTTAGAGCCCAATGCCTCGCTCGGGTTCAGTTAGAGCCCAACGCCTCGCACCCACACGCGTGCGTGTATGAGAGAAACGCGCATCGCTCGGCCCCGACCACCCACCATAACCGGGAACACCCCGATATTTTCCTTGCCCTCGCTTCTACCACGGTTTTTTCCGTCATGGACGGCCCAAAGAATGTCATGCAGCTGCGTCTCCGGCTCACCCAGGACGAAAAGCCCATTTTCTGTCATGATTTTTTCATAGAAGTAGGACCCCACCACATCTATGATGATACCGTGTTTTGTTACAATTATTGTCATAGAAGTGTCATAAGTATGACAGAAAAGATTTTCGTTCGGCCCAAAATGTCACGGATGTGTCTTTTTTTGTAGTGTTCTCTTGATGCTTTTAATGCTACGGGAAATTTAGTGGGCTCACCACCTCTCATGATTAATGAAACAATTTTGACTCTTGAGCATGTTATGGAAAGACTAGATGCTATTGAAAAGAAAATGCTCACCTAAGATCATATGGAAATTATAGATAAAAAGATGCATAATTTTGCCACCAATATTGGATCGAAAGCGGGAGATAAGTTTAAGTTGTTAAAACAAAAGGGTACCGTAATCCATGAAAGAATACAAGAAAGCCCATCTTGGATCGATAAATTAGAAGAAATTTTTAATAGTCTAAGCATGGCTTTCACCTCCACTAAAACTATCGAAAAAACTCCCGTAAAGATTTGCAAAGTTACCAAGAACAAGGGTGCAACCTCTAGTAATAGTAACAAAGAAGATCTTAAGATGATTGGTATTCACCCGAATTTTGTTGAAGTGATGAGAGATCCTTTTTGCAAGAGTGAAACCTTTGAATTTATTCCTAGGAGTGTTGTTATTGAAGAACTTTATGCTAAATCTTTGAAGGATTATAAGTGTTTGATTGAAGAGTTGGACAAAGATAACAAAACTTAGATCCTTGCTTTATGCCTAGCTAAGGGCGTAAAACTTATTTTTGCCTTTTGCTTTCTATTCTTGAGTGTTAGCACAATTATGCTACTGTTATGATTTTGTTTTTTGTGTTTTAATTAGTGTTTGTGCCAAGTAAAGCCTTTAGTATCTTTTTGGGTGATAGTTGTTTGATCTTGCTGAAAAACAGAAACTTTTGCGCTCACGAAAACAATTCTAATTTTTTACCAGAGCGTGATAAAATACCAATTCTTTTTGAAGAAGATTAATATACAAATTGCTCAGGTCGTCCTAACTTTTCAGAATTTTTGGAGTTCCATAAGTTTTCGAAATAGTCAAATTGCTATAGACTATTCTGTTTTGACAGATTCTGCTTTCTTTGCATTGTGTGCTTATTTTGATGGCTCTATGGTTTTCTTTGATGAGTTTTTGCCATAGAAATGTTGGAATACAGTAGATATAATGCAAAAACAAAATATGAATTGGTTTGCTACAGTACTTATAGTAGTGATTTGCTTTTGTTTACTAACGGATCTCATGAAGGTTTTATTGAGTTTTCTGTGATTGAAGTTTTCAAGTTTTGGGTTATCGTACGATGGATGAAGGAATAAAGGATAGAAGAGCCTAAGCTTGGGGATGCCCCAGCATCCCAAGCTATTATCCAAAGATGAGCAACCAACTAATCTTGGGGATGCCCCCGTGTGGCACCCCCTCTTTCTTCTAACGACCATCGGTATTTTACTCGGAGCTATATTTTTATTCGTCACATAATATGTATTCTGCTTGGAGCGTCTTGTATGGTATGAGTCTTTGCTTATTTTATTTTGTGTTTTAAGTCTTGATCCCTTGCTGGACACACCTATTTGAGAGAGCCAAAGTTATGCCATGACTTGTTAGAATTGCTCTCTATGCTTCACTTATTTTTTTTATGAGCTATGGACTTGCTCTAGTGCTTCACTTATATCTTTTTGAGCACGGTGTGCTTTAGTATTTTTCAAGAAATGCTCTATTGCTTCACTTAGATTTATTTGAGATTTAGTAAATTTTCAAGAAATTCTCTCTTGCTTCACTTAAATTAATTTGAGAGAAAGAAAAACTTATGCTCATGATCTTCACTTATATTTGTATGAGCTTATGAAAAGCAACACATGAAAATTAGTCCCAAAGTGATAGATATCCAAGAAGGATATAATAAAAACTTTCATGAAGATCATTGGACAAAATGAACTTGATTCTTAGTAATAGTTTTGAGATATGACGATGTGATATGTGAGTTATGTTGATGAGTAATTATGCTTTAGTAAGAATATTGGTGTTAAGGTTTGTGATTCCCTATACAAGTATGAAAGTCAATAGTCATGCAATGAAATTATATCCTACTTGTGGTGCATTATTCAGTGTTATTTATGCTTAATGCTTGCTTATGAGATTATTCGTTTCTTGGTTGGTCGCTTCTCAATCTTTTGCTAGCCTTCATTTTGCACTAAGTATGATCTCTACTTGTGCATCCAAAAACCTTTAAACCAGTTTTGCCACATGAGTCCACTATATCTACCTATATGCGGTATTCTTTTGCCGTTCTAAGCAAATTTCCATGTGCCATCTCTAATTTTCAAAATAAACTTCTCTTTTGTGTGTTTGTTTCGCTCGCACAGCGGTGAGGGGTGGCTAATATTTTCCATGCTAGATGTGTTATTCTCAAGATGAGTGTTTATTCACTTGTCATTGCACGAGAGTAAGGCAAAGGTATTAGGGATGCCCAGTCCCGAAATGAAAAAATGAATTTACTTTATGTTGTCAAGTAATAAATTCCTTGGAAAGTGTTGGTATGGAGGGCAACTATGGGTACGACTAGCCATGGAAAGTGAAAGTATGGTTGAAAAAGGAATAAACTTTATTTTCTATTTGGGAACCGCCTATGATATATCTAGCATGGAAAGTGTTGGGAACTCTAAGTCATTTTCGTTGGTGGGATGGATACACCTCCCAAAATGTTTTTATCTCTGAGTTTTTTTTTCGCTTTGAGCTCTAGCACCTCTACAAATCCCTACTTCCCTCTGTGAAGGGCCTTTCTTTTACTTTATGCAATTTTTATTTTTGAATTTGAGTCTCCATCTTCTCTTACAAAAGCACCAACTAGGAGGCAATATGATCCTACTTAAGTATTGGGTGTGACTAATATGCGAGTGTGTTTCATGAATGGATCAATGATTGAGCATGATGGGCTAGGGATAACTTATTTTAGCGTTGATATTTTGAAAGACTTGGTTGCTTGTTGTTATGCTTGAGTAATTAAATTATCATGTCAAAACTAGACTCTTGCTTTGAACAATATAAAAGTCCAAATGTCCATCCTATAAAGAAAAGAATATGATATGACATGATAGGCAGCATTCCACATCAAAAATTCTGTTTTTATCACTTCCCTACTCGAGGACGAGTAGGAGTTAAGCTTGGGGATGCTGATACGTCTCCAACGTATCTACAATTTTTGCTTGTTCCATGCTGTTATATTATCAATCTTGGATGTGTTATAATCATTTATAGTCATTTTATATCATTTTTTGGTACTAACCGATTGACATAGTGCCAAGTGGCAGTTGCTGCTTTTTGCATGTTTTTTACATCGCAGGAAATCAATATCAGATGGAGTCCAAACACAATGAAACTTTAGGGAGATTTTTTTGGACCAGAAGGAACGTAATGGGCCGTGGCTGCGCCTGGGGGGTGCCCCGAGGGGGGCACAACCCACCAGGGCGCGCCAGGAGGCCCAGGCACGCCCTGGTGGGTTGTGCCCACCTCGGGTGCCCCCCGGACCGCCTCTTTGCTCTATAAATGCCCCAATATTTCCAGAACCCTAAAGGCATCGAAGAAATATTCATCCAGCCGCCGCAGAGTCCAGAACCACCAGATCCAATCTAGACACCATCTCGGATGGGGTTCAGCGCCTCCATTAGTGGCTCTCCGATGATGCGTGAGTAGTTCTTTGTAGACCTTCAGGTCCATAGTTAGTAGCTAGATGCCTTCATCTCTTTCTCTGAATTCTCAATACAATGGTCTCTTGGAGATCCATATGATGTAACTCTTTTGCGGTGTGTTGGGATCGATGAACTTTGAGTTTATGATCAGATCTATCTTTTTATATCCATGAAAGTATTTGAGTTTCTTTGATCTCTTTTACGCATGATCTCTTATAGCCTCGTATTTCTTCTCCAATATTTGGGTTTTGTTTGGGCAACTTGATCTATTTATCTTGCAATGGGAAGAGGTGCTTTGTAGTGGGTTCGATCTTACGGTGCTTGATCCCAGTGACAGAAAGGGAACCGACACGTATGTATCATTGCTACTAAGGATAAAACGATGGGGTCTATCTCTACATAGATAGATCTTGTCTACATCATGTCATTTTTCTTATTGCATTACTCCGTTTTTCCATGAACTTAATACACTAGATGCATGTTGGATAGCGGTCGACTTGTGGAGTAATAGTAGTAGATGCAGGCAGGAGTCGGTCTACAAATCTTGGATGTGATGCCTATATAATGATCATTGCCTGGATATCGTCATGAGTATTTGAAGTTCTATCAATTACCCAACAGTAATTTTTTCATCCACCGTTTGCTATTTTTCTCGAGAGAAGCCACTAGTGAAACCTACGGCCCCCGGGTCTCTTTCTCATATATTTTCCTTTGCGATCTACTTTTCTCTTGCATTTATTTTCAGATCTATTAAACCAAATATACAAAAATATCTTGCTGCAATTTATTCTTATTTATTTTATTTGGCGTTCGATCTATCAATTTACAAATTTATCTCACGTCCGTTTGCCTATCTTGAGGCGCCGTACCCCAAAAGGGATTGACAACCCCTTTAACGCGTCGGATTGCGAGGATTTGTTATCTGTGTGCAGGGGCTGTTTACATTGTGTTGCTTGGTTCTCCTACTGGTTCGATAACCTTGGTTTCATATCTGAGGGAAATACCTACTGCCGCTGTGCTGCAACATCCCTTCCTCTTTGGGAAATACCGACGTAGCTTCAAGCGACATCAATTATCAATTAACCCATAGGACAAAACAGTTCTACTCAAACATCATAGGATAACCACATATCATTTGATAATAATATATAGTGTTGAGCACCATGTTTAAGTAGAGAACTACAGCGGGAATAGAGAGGTTAAACCACTGCATAGGGGGGGAGAAAGTTGGTGTCGACGGTAGCAAGGTTGTTGGTGTAGATCACCTTCACGATCCTAGCCCCGGCGGCACTCCGGCGCCACCGGGAGAGAGGGGGAGAAAGCCGCCTCCTTCTTCTTCCTTGGCCTCCCCCTAGATGGGAGGAGGGTTGCCCCTCTGGTCCATGGCCTCCATGGCGGCGGAGGGGTGAGAGCCCCTCCGAGATTGGATCTCTCTCTTTGTTCTCTTCTGTTTCGTGTACCTATTTTCTGGCCCTTCACCATTTCTTAAATATCCGGAGATCCGTAACTCTGATTGTGCAAAAAATTTAACACATTTTTTCTGGATATAAGCTTCCTTGCAACCGAAGAAGAGCCCTAACCGACTTACGGGGTGCCCACTAAGCACCACCGCGCGCCAGGGGGGTAGGTCGCGCCCTGGTCGTTAGTGGAGGCCGTGGGCCTCCGTTTGCGTTGATTCCACCTCCCCAAAATAACATATATTCCAAAATAATTCTCTATAAATTTTTATCGCGTTTGGACTTTGTTTGATATGGATATTGTGCGAAACAAAAAACATGCAACAAACATGAACTGACACTGGGCACTGGATCAATATGTTAGTCTCCAAAAATAATATAAAATGTTGCCAAAAGTATATAAAAGTTGTATAATATTGGCATGGAACAACAAAAAATTATAGATATGACGGAGACTATCAACATCCCCAAGCTTAATTCCTGCTCGTCCACGAGTAGGTAAATGATAAAAAAATATTTTTTTATGTGGAATTCTACCTAGCATAATCTTGATCATATAATCTAATCATGGCATGAATATTAAGACACGAGCTATTCAAAGCAATAGTCTATAATTTGACATAAAGACATCAGTACTCAGGCATCCCAACAAATAATCACGTCTTTCAAAATATCAATGCTAAATAACATTATCCCAACAAAATCATATAGTCTTGTCATGCTCCATCTTCTTAACACAAAGTATTGATCATGCACAACCCCGATGACAAACCGAGCAATTGGTTCATACTTTTTAACGCGCTTCAACTTTTTCAACCCCCACGCAATACATGAGCGCAAGCCATGGACAAAGCACTATGGGCGGACTAGAGTATGATGATAGGGGTAAACATAGAGAAGACAAAAAAGTAAGAAAGTCTCACATCGACGCGACTAATCAATGGGCTATGTAGATGCCTATTAATTGATATCAATGCGAGGAGTAGGGATTGCCATGCAACCGATGTACTAAGAGCTATAAGTGTATGAAAGCTCAAACCAAAAACTAAGTGGGTGTGCATCTACCTCTATAATGAAAAATGCCCACTAGTATATGAAAGTGACAACATATGAGACTCTCAATATGAAAAACATGGTGCTACTTTGAAGCACAAGTGTGGAATTAGCATGCCCCTTCTCTCTTTTTCTCTCATTTTTTATTTTTTTTCCTTTTTATTTTCTTTTTTCCCTTTTTTGGGCTCCTTTTGGCCTCACCTTTTTTCCCTTTTTGTCCGGAGTCTCATCCCGACTTGTGGGGGAATCATAATCTCCATCATCCTTTCCTCACTGGGACATGCTCTAATAATGAATAATGATGATCATCACACTTCTATTTACTTACAACTCAATATTACAACTCGATACCTAGAACAATATGAATGCCTCTGGCAGTGTACCAGGATGTGCAATGATCTAGCGTAGCAAGGATATTAAAAAACGGACAAGCCATGAAAATATCATGCTAGCTATCTTACGATCATGCAAAGCAATATGACAATGAATGCTCAAGTCATAAAAACGGAACGGTGGAAGTTGCATGGCAATATATCTTGGAATGGCTATGGAAATGCCATAATAGGTAGGTATGGTGGTTGTTTTGAGGAAGATATAATGAGGCTTATGTGTGATAGAGCGTATCATATCACGGGGTTTGGATGCACCGGCGAAGTTTGCACCACATCTCGAGGTGAGAAAGGGCAATGGGCGGTACCGAAGAGGCTAGCAAATTGCGAAAAGGTAAGGGTGCGTGTAATCCAAGGACTCGCATTAGTCATAAAGAACTCACATTATTCATAAATAACTCACATACTTATTGCGAAAGTTTATTAGCCCTCGAAGCAAAGTACTACTATGCATGCCCCTAGAGGGATAGATTGGTAGGAAAAGACAATCGCTCGTCCCAGACCACCACTCATAAGGAAGATAATCAATAATAAATCAAAAAATAACCTAACTAACTCCCACGTATAGCGCTCCCTCCCCCCCACCACGATGCTGACCTCATCACCGGCGATCTCCACATCCCTCCACTAATATGTGGATCTTCTCCAATGATTTTCTCCGGCGTCATCTCTGGATCAAGGCAATACCCATCTTCAATGGGTTCCACTGGTGGATCTACCCTTGGCTTGGATTTCTCCATGGGCATGATCTTTTCTCAGGAGGTTTTCAGATCTACTGGTTTCACGGTGCACCCGATGGGAGCCAGGAAATCTTTCACTCTGGTTGTCTCTTTTAGCCGTCACACTTTCCGTTGGACGGAACATTCTGTGGCGGCAGCATTGGAGTATGCAATTGGTGGTTCTGCAATTGATCTCTAGGTTTTTCAGATTAAAGATAAGGTTTACTCCTTTCAAGTTTCTTGCAAGCAAGTTGGTTTTCTTATTGTGGATCTTCGTTCTTTTGCCTGTGATCTGTTCAAATGTTATTTTAATCTATGGGGCAATGGGGGACCTAACTGAATCCATGAGCTTAAGATTTGGAGGAAAGAAAGTGACGCAGAGTGGATTTTGGTTAGTCCATCTAAGCGTCGATCATCCTTGGGCCTAATGGCCATGCATAAACCCCCTGGTAGATCTTCCATCAAATCGGCAGACTCTGCTAAGAAGAAATTCTCTTTTGCCACTTTTGAACAGTACACAACATGTACAGGATATAGATATCCCGCTACCCAGAATCGCATTGATACAGTGTTAGATGGGGGCTATGAGGTTCCTGCCCAGGAATGTGTCATCATTCCGCAACCTGCTCAGGTGGACTTTCAATGGACGGTGGCCAGGCCACCCATAGTTTTTGGTATCGTAGCTCCGTTGCCGAATTCTGATCGGCGGGCGACCTCCTGTTCATCGACGGTCGCTCCGATATCTTTGGAGCTGATCAACTCCGTGCATGGTGAAGATCAATCTACTAGAACTACAGAGGCGGGATTTCTCTCTGTTCAAAATGCAGATATGACCAATAGCCCAACCCAGCATGGCAGCCCAAGTAATGATAGCCCAATTCAGCACGATAGCCCACTAATATGGACGATACTATTTCTGCTGGGCCGACTGGCTTAACTGGGCCACCCACCCTCATACCAGAGATTCCTTCTACCCAAGATGTGGCTATGCAATTCGAGGCTATGTTCGATGACATGGTGGACCGCATTGTTACATTCTCTCTCTGCTCCCAGAGGGGCCACCTGTCATCCTCTTATGGAATTCGAGCGGTCTACACGGCTTGCTCTCGCCCTGGTCACTCTAGATGGGACTGCCATGATTCCGCGTGCTCCAATGGATTGGTTTGGAAGCCAATTCTACATCAACAATATTCGGGTATATCTGAAACCTCTACCTATTGTGGGAAGAGCGTCGGCGTTAATGGGATAGACTGCCCGGTCACATCTACGCAGATTGTCTTGCAGCACACCCCGTGTCCTCCTCCCAAAGAAAACCCCAGTCAAGCCTCTCCACCTCACTCCATGGCAAACTATGAGCTTGACCCTGAGCGATTTGTGCCGGCGGGGCACCACATCATTGACGGTGGCGAGCGCCGCCTGCCTCGCACCTTCTTCACACCGGGGGCACGTCCGCCTGGACGCCATGAGGATTACATGGTTGCTGAGGTGATGCCCGCACCGGAGGGACCGCTGGGTCCAGTTCGCGAGGAGATTGTTCAGTTCCTACAAAACAGAATGCTGGTTCACTTTGCTCAGCCATGGTTCAATGGTGTTGGCCTATTTCAAGTTAGACATTCGACTGTTAGATACTCCCTTATTCAACATGCTCCATTCCTGATTGGCAATGATCGTTTTGTTAGATTCTTGAAGCATGGTGAGGGGGACAGTTTTAAGGGTACGCATGGTTTCCGCAATGGATGGATAATGTTCATTGGAATTCCCTTAGATTATCACAACACAGATTTTATATCTCAAGCGGTTGGCACTTTTGGGAAATTTACCTCATGGGATAGTGAAGATCCATATTTAGTTTGAACTCTGGTTGAGGCCAGTTTTCCTGACACTCCTTTGGTTCCCCGCGATGTGGTCTTCGGTGACTATGCAGAGTGGGGGGGATCTAGAGTGTCCTGGACTGCAACTTGCTATGTTTTGGGTGCTGATTTTGCTGATCAAATGTCGAACGATGAGGACCCTATGCCTCTAGATGTAAATCTGCATCCGCTACCTGAAAACTTGGTGCCTGACAATATGCCATTTGTGCTACCCCTTTTCCTCAGCTTGGTTGGAATGATGCACCAGATGTAGCTCCCCAATAGCCTGAAAATGTGGCCGACGATTGGGGTCATGCAGTTTGGGGAGACAACGTTGATGAGAATGAGCAGCCTCCGCACCCGGCAGCACCAGAGCAAGATCAAGTTTCCATTGTGATTGATCACCCTGAGAGATCTGTTTCAGTGGAGCAGCAGGTTCAGATAAATGTTCAGCAAGCTCAGGTGGCACCAGAGAACCCGCTGGTGATTGTTCCACAACTACCTGTGATCCAGCATCACCAGATTTTCATTGATATGGCTCGTATTGTGGTGGGGCCACCACTCCCTCCTGAGATGATATGGAAAAGATCTTTTGAGAACTTGATGACTGATTTCACAACTCGAGAGGTGCCAAGGCCGATCTGTTTCAAGCCATTAGGCAAGGTGATTTACTCCATGCTCACCTATTCAATTGCCTTTGATGACAGTAGGAAAATATTGTTGCTGGTGGCTACGTTAGCCTGTTCCATCCCAAGGAAAATCTCGGTTCCAGCAAGGCGGCCAGTGGCTAGGGCTCTGTTTGATGCTGTGACTAATGAATCTCTTGATACTCCAGTGGATTTTGTGCAGGAGAGGCCTAGTGAGATGTCCCAGTCCTTATCAGTTATCTTGTCTGCAGAGCAACAATCAAAGGGGGAAAAAGATATGGTGAAGAAGAAGGTGGCAGTCCCTCTACTGGACACCTCTGTACGGCGTTGCACCAGGTGCACGACAAAACTTTATGGATTCAATGTGGTTTTTGAGTAGCTCCCCATGCAGCCCAAGAAGAAGAGGCCATGCTCGAAGCCCATGACAGATATGGCCCAGCCCAGCACTGAGGAGACTGACAGCCACTAGAAGAATATGTAAGATGATGTACCCCCCACACCAATGAAGGTGCTTAAAGCTGCCGGAGTGGAGTTGGATATTGATGCTAATCTCCTTGCCAGGAACAAGCTTATGGCTGATCCCAAGGAGGACTCCTCTTCCTCATCGACCTAGATGTTAATGCAAGTTTCTTTATATAGGTGTAGCGAGCTTGTTAACTTTGCTACTTATCTTATGCTTTCTGTTGATCGTGTCATAAACTTTGGGATTGGTTTGTTATCTCTTGTAAGACTCTGGGATGTACGGCATTTCATGTCGTACTACTTTTGGCTCTAGTAGACTTGCATATCTATGAATCCAATGTCTACACATAGTTGAAAAATCATATGCTGGAATGTCAAAGAACTGAATTCTGATGCTCGTCAACGGTCTGTTAGAGAAAAAGTGGTTGAAAGACAAAGTGCTATTATTTGTTTGGAAGAAACTAAGTTGTCTAGCTGTGACCACGCTCTTATTAAAAAAATTGCCCACCTTGTTTTGATAGTTTTATTGAGTTGCCCTCAAGTGGGGCCTCTGGTGGCATACTGACGGTTTGGCGGTCAGACATCCTCCATGGTACTTTGGTGGAGGTAAAACCATTTGGCATAGTGATAAGCTTTGCCTCAGTTCATAACAATGACAAATGGTTTTTAATAAATGTTTATGGGCCATGTCAAGGGGAAATGCGGGATGATTTTGTTAGATGGATGTATACTCTGGATATTTAGCCGGATCATAACTGGATGTTATTGGGAGATTTCAACTTCATTAGATCACTAGGTAATTGAAACCTCCCTGGTGGTGATGTTAATGACATCTTCATATTCAATGAGATCAATGGGCATATGGGCCTCTTGGAAATTCCATTAAAAGGAAGAAGATTTACTTGGTCTAATATGCAGGATTTTCCTCTGATGGAGCAGCTAGACTGGGTTTTTACATCTGCTAGCTAGATTAATCAATACCCTATGACTCAAGTAACTCCACTGGCCAAAACTGCTTCTGATCATGTACCTTGCTTGATTTCTATTGGTACTACCATCCCAAAATCAAGTATTTTCAAGTTTGAAAATTACTGGGTTCATCAACCTGGTTTCATGGATTGTGTGCAAACTATCTGGTCTATGAGCTCTCATAAGGCTCATATCTCTGCCATCATTGTGGATAAACTGAAAGCTCTGAGGTTTGCATTGAAGAAATGGCAGAAGGGACTTACACACATTAAGAGGCTCATTGAGAAATGTAATTGGGTGATTTTGTGGTTGGATAATTTAGAGGAAATGAGACCTCTATCAAGGCCTGAGGCTAACTTCAGAAAGAAAGGAAACTGCATCATGAGCACCATTTTCATCTTCAGTTTCTTTATTGGAAAAAGAGATGTACAATAAGGTATATCAAAGTGGGAGAGGAGAACTCCAAATTCTTTCAGGCTATGGCAACTGAAAGACATAGGAAAAATGCTATTGCAAGCTTGCTGCTACCTGATGGAACAGTGACCTCAGATCATGCACTGATGGCTAGTGAATTTTTAAATTCTTTCAAAAATAGAACGGGCACTGTCAAGGAAATTGAGTTGGGTATGGACATTCTTTCTCTGGTCCCAATGGTGCAGGGGCTTGAGGTTCTCACAAGGCCTTTTGAGGTAAAGGGAATTGAGACGGTGATCAACGAGATGCCCATTGATAAGGAACCTGGTCCTGATGATTTCAATGGTCTCTTCCTGAAGAAATTCTGGCACATCATCTCTAATGATTTTGTCAAACCGGTTTCCATGCTGGAACTGCAAAGCTGAAAAATCTCAATGTTGCTTTCATCACTCTGATTCCAAAAAAGCATTCCCCTGAATCTATTGGTGATTTTAGGCCCATTTCTCTCACTAGTGTGGTCTCAAATTCCTCACCAAATTGGCTGCAATAGGTTTCAGGATGAGATCACAAACTATGTGCATAAGAATCAATATGGCTTCATCAAATCAAGAACTATTCAGGGCTGCCTTGTTTGGACCTTTGAGTATATCCACCAGTGCAATCAATCAAAGAGGCCCATTATTTTCCTTAAACTAGATTTTCAAAAGGCCTTTGACTCAATCCAACATGAAGCAATTATCAGAATTCTAGTGGCAAAGGGTTTTACAGATAGATGGTCACCTGGGTTAGACAAATTTTATCTTCTGGAACTTCTTCAGTGCTACTAAATGGAGTGCCTGGAAAGCACTTCAAATGCAAATGTGGTGTTAAACAAGGAGATCCCATTTCTCCTTTGCTTTTTGTTATAGCTGTTGATCTCCTGCAAACAATGATTAATCATCTATTGCAACAGGGTGTGATTAGTCTGCCTTTAGCAACTCATGACCCTGACTACCCTATAGTTCAGTATGCTGATGACACTTTGTTGTTCTTGAATGCTGATAGCTCTCAAATGGAGGCCCTAAAAATAGTTCTCAGTTCCTTCTCCAAGGCAACTGGACTTCAGATCAACTATCATAAATCCTCCATCTACCCCATCAATGTGAATGGAGATGTTGCTTCTAGTTTAGCAACTCAATTTGGCTGCCAACTAGGCAAAATGCCTTTTACATATTTAGGTCTACCTTTGGGCACTACTAGGCCTAAAATTGTTGATCTTATGCGTTTGGTAGACTGCATGGAGTGGAAGCTCATAGCTAGTTCTTGGTTTTTGCCTCAAGGAGGTAGATTGCAGCTGGTCAACTCAATTATCTCTTCTTTGCCTATTTACTTCCTCTGCGGTCTGCCAATACCTCAGGGAATTTTAAAACAGCTAGAAAGAATTCAGAGGCAATGTCTATGGAGAAAGTATAGAGAGGAAAAAGGTCATTCCCTTGCTGCTTGGCCCCTAGTTTGCAGACCCAAACGCAGGGGGGTGTGGGTATCCTTAATCTAGGATTACAGAAACATCTTAGTAAATTCTACAACAAGGTTGATGTGCCATGGGTCCATTTGGTTTGGGACTCATATTATTTTGAGAGGACCTCATGACACAACTATGTGTGGCTCTTTCTGGTGGAGGGATGTATCTAAGCTAATGGATAAATTTAGGGCAGTCACATGTGTCTGTCAACAGAGGGGATACTGTGTTATTTTTGGGCTGATCATTGGCAAATTGACAATAGCTGCATTCCTCTTCAAGAGAGATTCCCCAAGTTATTTTCATTTTGTCTGGATAAAAATCTCTGTATCAAGGATGTTATTCAGTGTGATAACTTTCACCAGCTGTTTTCTTTGCCCATCTCTGAACTGGCCTTCAAAGAATTAAATCAGTTGGCATCCATGCTGGCTAGTATAACTTTGGATAATGAAAGTAATGATTCTTGGTCCTGGAGACATGGTAAGGTTTCGGACTACTCTGCTAAGAAATTTTATGATTTTGCACATCAACCAATTCTAGCCAACCCCATACACAGTTGGATCTGGAGAAGTTGTTGCATCATGTCTATCAAAATGTTTGCTTGGTTGGTTATCATGGACATGATTAACACCAAGGACATGATTCATCATAGACATTGGAGAATTGATGATGGGCCTTAATGTGTCCTTTGTCCAACTTTGACATTGGAGGATAGAAATCATCTCTTTTTCCAGTGCAATTTCAGTGTTCGGGTGTGGAACTACCTCCAGATTGATTTGACAGACAGCAATGACATGGTGCATATTGCTTTGCAAGCAAGAAAGGATTTCAACAAACCTTTCTTTGCTGAAGCGGTGTTCCTTGCATGGTGGAATATTTGGAAAGTGAGAAATGACAAGGCGTTCAGACACATCAGACCAACTTTCAGGCAATGGAGGAATGGTTTCATTCATGATATCACCCTCCTTACTCATAGAATCAAGAGCAGATGCACAGATGCCTTACTTCGGTGGATTGACTTTATGCCTCCTTGAGGGGTTCTTTTTTACTTTTTTTTAATCTTTTTCCTTTTCTTTAGTTTTCTTTCCTCCTCTTTAGGAAACTTTTGTACATATGTTTGTTATTTGAGTAATAAAATACTGTGGGGCATAAGCCCTGCAGTCTTCCAGGTAAAAAAAATCATGCTCCAACTTCATAGCATAACGAGAGACTATACATGCATGCTTCGGGAATCACAAACCTTAACACTAATATTCCTACTAAACCATAATCATTCACTAGTATCTGCCACATATTATCATCTCTATATGGCAAAACTACTGCAAGGAATCAAACATATCATATTCAATGATCCACAAGTTTTATGTAGGATTTTCCGACTAACCATGTGAATGACCAATTCCCGTTGGCTCTGTAAATAGATATAAGTGAAGCATGAGAGTTTAGTTCTTTTTACACAAGACCACGCGCTAATAAGTATAAGTGAAGCAAAAGAGCATTCTACAAATAACTATTTTCTATGTGTAGAGAAACAGGCAATCCAAACTTCAAATGATATAAGTGAAGCACATGAAGCATTCTATAAAGCCATACTCAAAAGATATAAGTGAAGTGCAAAGAGCATTCTATAAATCAACCAAGGACTATCTCATACCAGCATGGTGGATTACTAAAATAAAAATAAAAAATCACACACCGCTCCAAGATTTACACATATCACGTGAACTAAACAAAAACTGAAACATACCGATACTAGTTGAAGAAAGATAGGATGCCTTCTGGGGCATCCCCAAGCTTAGACGCTTGAGTCTCCTTGAATATTTACTTGGGGTGCCTTGGGCATCCCCAAGCTTGAACTCTTGCCTCTCCTCCTTCTCCTCATATCGAGACCTCCTCGATCTTTGAAAACTTCATCGCCACAAAACTTAACAAAAAAGGCAAATCTTGGAACATTATTTTTATAATACAATGGATTTGTACAAGGGGATAATTATTTTTGTTAAAAAGTTTCTATAGTTCAAGATTCACAAAGTTTCCATGGACATGAACAAAGTTCAAGGCATGCTCCCGCTTCCATGGTGTTCATCTTTCTCCCTTCACTTTTCTTTTCATAAAGTTTTAAGTTCCCCTCTATATTTTTCGTTTTAAAACTTTATAAAAGCACACAATAGAATAAAATGACTCTCTAAAACTTTCAGGTTGTCTCCCTGGCAGCGCTTTCTTTAAAGCCATTAAGCTAGGCATAAAGTGCTCAAGTAATTGATCCACCCGGATCCCAAGGTATATCAAAGCCAATTTGAATTAACAAAGATTTGTAATTTAGTAGTGAGCACAAAGTAATATATATCATGCAACAACGAAGTCTAAATCTCTTCCTATGCATCGGCATGTCATAAAAGAACAATTCATGCACACAAAGTAAAGGCCGATACATAGCATAAACAATTTCTTGCAATTTTATCGTATTGGAAACATAGAGAGGTGGAGGTGTACTTCCTCTCTCATAATAATTGTAAGTAGGAGCAGCAAGCACATGCATATCATATTCATCAAAATCATCATGTGTAATGGTAGAACGCAACCCATCAATGTAATCCTTAATAAGAGAAAACTTCTCCGATATAGTGTAATTGGGAGAATTCAAAAAGATAATATGACTATCATGTTTGGGTGCAATAGCAACAATTCCATTCTTAACATAAGGAACTATAGCAAGTTCATCTCCATAAGCATAATTCAAATTGGCATCATGGCCACAAGCATAGCAAGCATCAAGTTCATCAAAAAGAGACATGTTAAATGAATCAACGGGATCGTAGAAATCATCATAGCATTCATCCTTCAGTAAGAATGAAGGGAGATTAAAAAATCTATGAGTTGAAGGGTTACTCTCATCAGAAGGTGGGCACGGGTGATCAATCAACTCTTCCTCCTTTTGTTCTTTGCTATCCTCCTCATCTTCTTCATTCAATGAGCTCACAATGTCATCAATTTCTTCTTCCATAGATTCCTGCAAAATATTAGTCTCTTCTTGGACAACAGAGACTTTCTCAATAAATTCTTTAACTTAAGCATTAGAAGCATAATTTTCATAGCAATATTTAAGTATGACATAATTTTTAGATTTGTAAAGAGTAACATCATACTTTTCAATCGAAGAAGCACTTTCATAAGCACCCTTAAAAGCAACAAATTCTTCAATTTGTTCAACATCATAGTAATTATAAACACCCTTGGCATAAGAATATAAGATTTCATTATCACTAAACTCACATTGGTAGGGAAGGTGTTTCTCAGGGTCTTCAAAACAACAAGTAAAATCATATATTTCGCATAAATTCCAAGCATAGCAATGCATAGTATTAATATGATGCCATAAAACTTTCCCTTTTTGAGATAAGCGATGTCCCACAAATAAGCATGCTCATTTAATGATTTCCCTCAACTAAGCTACTGGGGTTTTCAACACGAGCACATAGGGATCGAAGATGATCCAAGTAGAAAGCTTCAGCAGTATGATAGATTTTGGGTGGTTCTTCCACCATTGGTTTAGTAGGTAGAACTAACTTTTTTTTGGTATTTTGTGTTTCCTACCCATAACTAAAGGTAGAAAACAAGATCACAAAATAAAAACTACTGATAAAGAAAACAAGCACACACGAGAATATTCACCGCACGCAATTGCTCCCCGACAACGGCGCCAGAAAAACGTCTTGATAACCCACAAGTATAGGGGGTCATTTGTAGCCTTGTCGATAAATAAGAGTGTCGAAACCAACAAGGAGCTAAAGGTAGAAGAAATATTCCCTGAAGTTCTATCGACCACTGATACAACTCTACGCACACTTTAACGTTTGCTTTATCTAGGACAAGTATGAAACTATTTTGTAGGTATGATGCCAGAACTACTTTGCAAGAATAAAACTACGAATAAAATGCAAGATAATAAAGTTAATTGTTTAGTAGAAATCTTTTGTCACACAAGAAAGTTGTTTGTCCCTAGGCAATCGATAACTTAGACCGGTAATCATTATTGCAATTTTATATGAAGGAGAGGCATGAGCTAACATACTTTCCATACTTGGATCATATGCACTTATGATTGGAACTCTAGCAAGCATCTGCAACTACCAAAGATCATGAAGGTAAAACCCAACCATAGCATTAAGTATCAAGTCCTCTTTACTCCCATACGCAACAACACCCTTACTCGGGTATAAGTTTCTGTCACTCTCAGCACCCACTATAAGAGAATCATGAACGTATTGCAACACCCTACAACGGAGATCCCTCATTTTTGCGCGACATGGAGGGCACCACAGGACAACACCAATATAGAATATACAACTCAAACCAATCATGATCATCAATTAACCCATAGGACAAGACAAATCTACTCAAACATCACAGAATAACCACATATCATTGGATAATAACATATAGTGTTGAGCACCATGTTTAAGTAGAGAATTATAGAGGAATAGAGAGGTTAAACTGCTGCATAGAGGGGGGGAGTTGGAATTGACGGTAGCAAGGTTGTTGGTGTAGATCGCCGTCACGATCCTAGCTCCGGCGGCACTCTGGCGCCACCGGGAGAGAGGGGGAGAGAGCCCCCACCTTCTTCTTCTTCCTTGGCCTCCCCCTAGATGGGAGGAGGGTTTTCCCTCTGGTCCATGGCCTACATGGTGGCGGAGGGGCGAGAGCCCCTCCGAGATTGGATCTCTCTCTCTCTCCCTGTTCTCTTCTGTTTCACTTCCTATTTTCTCGCCCTTCACCATTTCTTAAATATCCGGAGATCCGTAACTCCGATTGCGCTGAATTTTAACATGATTTTTTTTCCGGATATGAGCTTCCTTGCACCCGAAGAAGAGCCCAACCGACTTAGGGGGTGCCCATTAGGCACCACCGCGCGCTAGTGGGGGTAGGCCGCGCCGTGCTGGTTAGTGGAGGTCGTGGGCCTCCGTTTGCGTTGATTACACCTCCCAAAAATCACATATATTCCAAAATAATTCTCCATAAATTTTTATCGCGTTTGGACTTTGTTTGATATGGATATTCTACGAAACAAAAAACATGCAACAAATTGGAACTGGCACTGGCACTGGATCAATATTTTAGTCCCAAAAAATAATACTCCCTCCATTTCATAATGTAGTGCCTATAGATTTTTGGAAAAGTCAAATCTTATAACCTTTGACCAAGTTTATGGAGAAAAACATTTACATTTAAAATGCCAAACATATATTATTAGATTCATCATAAGATGTATTTTCATATTTTATATATTTAACATTGTACATATAAATATGTTTCTCTAGAAACTTGATCAAAGTTTGTAAAGTTTGACTTTATAAAAAATCTATAGGCACTACATTAAGGAACGGAGGGAGTATAAATTGTTGCCAAAAGTATATAAAATTTGTATAATATCGGCATGGAACAATAAAAAAATATAGATACGACAGAGACATATCAAGGTGTTGCGTGGTTATCCTACTGGATTCATAACCTTGGTTTCATAACTCAGGGAAATACTTATCTCTACTGTACTGCATCACCCCCTCCTCTTCGGGGAAAACCCAATGCAGCTCACAAATAGTAATAGCGCCTCAGTATTTGATACTTCTTCGGTTGCTAGTATTTGTAACTCGAAACAGGAGTTGTGGAATAAACGTAGACTGGATAAGGATGAGGTGACGATGCAAGTTGGAAATGGCTCGAGGGCTGATGTGATCGCCGTCGGCACGCTCCCTCTACCTTTACCTCCGGGATTAGTTACAAACCTGAATAATTGTTATTTGGTTCCTGCGTTAAGCATGAGCATTATATCTGGATCTTGTTTATTGCAAGACGGTTATTCGTTTAAGTCAGAGAAGAATGGTTGTTCTATTTATATGAATAATATCTTTAATGGTCAAGCCCCCCTTGTGAATGGTTTATTGTTGTTGAATCTCGATCGTAGTGATACACATGTTCATAATATTGAAGCCAAAAGGTGCAAAGTTAATGATGATAGTACCACATACTTGTGGCACTGCCGCTTGTGTAAATCGCATGAAGCTAATGGACTTTTGAAATCACTTGATTATGAATCAGTTGAAACATGTGAACCATGCCTGATGGGCAGGATGACTAAAACCCCATTTTCGGGAACCATGGAGGCGGCAGTGACTTATTGGAAATAATACACACCGATGTATGCGGTCCGATGAGTGTTGAAGCATGCGGTGGGCATCATTATTTTCTTACCTTCATGGATGGTTTGAGTAGATATGGGTATATTCACTTAATGAAACACAACTCTGAAACATTTGAAAAGTTTAAGGAATTTTAGAATGAAGTGGAGAATCATCGTAACATGAAAATAAAGTTTCTACGACCTGATCATGGAGGTGAATATTTGAGTTACGAGTTTGGCATGCATTTAAGACAATGTGGAATTATTTCACAACTCACGCCACCTGGAACACCACAGCATAATGGTGTGTCCGAATGTCGTAATTGTACTTTATTGGATATGGTGCTTTCTATGATGTCTCTTACCGATTTTCCACTATTGTTTTGCGGTTATGCATTAGATACAGCCGCATACACTTTAAATAGGGCATCGTCTAAATCGATTGAGACGACACCGTGTGAGTTATGGTTTGGCAAGAAATCTAAGCTGTCGTTTCTTAAAGTTTGGGGTTGCGACACTTATGTCAAGAGACTTTAGGCTGATAAGCTCGAACCCAAAGCGGAGAAGTGTGTCTTCACAGGATACCCTAAAAGACCATTCGGTATATCTTCTATCATAGATCGAGGGCAAGATTTTTCTTGCTAATAATGGGTCTTTTCTAGAGGAGTTTCTCTCGAAAGAAGTGAGTGGGAGGAAAGTGGAACTTGATGAGGTAATCATACCTTCTCTCGAATTGGAGAGTAGCATATCCCAAAAAGCAGCTCCCATGATACCTACACCAACCGATGAAGAAGCTAATGATGATGATCATGAAACTTCGGATTAAGTTACTACCGAACTTCGTAAGTCGACCAGGGTACGTTCTACACCAGAGTAGTATGGTAATCCTATCCTAGGATTCATGTTATTAGACAATGGCTAATATACGAACTATGAAGAAGCAATGATGATCCCGGATTCTAAAAAATGGCTTGAGGCCATGAAATCCGAGATAGTATCCATGTATGAAAACAAAGTATGGACTTTGGTGGACTTGCCCGATGATCGGCGGGCCATTGAGAACAAATGGATCTTTATGAAAAAGACATGAGTTGATGGTAATGTCACTGTCTATAAAGCTCGACTTGTCACAAAGGATTTTTGCAAGTTCAAGGGGTTGACTATGATGATACTTCCTCACCTGTAGCGATACTGAAGTCTGTTAGAATTATGTTAGCAATTGCCACATATTACAACTATGAAAATCTGGCAAATGGTCGTCAAAACAGCTTTCCTTAAATGGTTTCCTTAAGGAAGAGTTGTATATGATGCAACCGGAAGGTTTTGTCGACCCTAAGGGTGCTGACAAGGTATGCAAGCTCCAGCGATCCATCTATGGGCTGGTGCAAGCATCTCAGAGTTGGAATATACACTTTGATGAGGTGATCAAAGCTTTTGGTTTTATACAAACTCACGGAGAAGCTTGTAATTACAAGAAAGTGAGTGAGAGCTCTGTAGCATTTCTAATATTATATGTGGACGACATATTATTGATTGGAAATGATATATAATTTCTAGAAAGCATAAAGGGTTATTTGAACAAGGGTTTTCAATGAAAGACCTAGGTGAAGCTGCTTACATGTTGGGCCTTAAGATGTATGGAGATAGATCGAGATGCTTGATAGGACTTACACAAATCACATACCTTGACAACATTTTGAAGTTCAAAATGGACAAGTCGAAGAAGCCTGTGTTGCAAGGTATGAAGTTGAGTCAGACTCAGAGCTTGGCCACAGTAGAAGAAAGAGAAACGATGAAGGTCATCCCCTATGCCTCAGCCATAGGCTCTATTATGTATGCCATGCTGTGTACCAGACCTGATGTGTGCCTTGCCACAAGTCTTGTAGGTAGGTACCAAAGTACTCTAGGAGTGGATCACTGACAGTGGTAAAAAATATCCGCATGTACCTAAAGAGAAATAAGGACATGTTTCTCGTTTATGGAGGTGATGAAGAGCACGTCATAGAGGGTTACATCGATGTTAGCTTTGACACTGATCCTGTCGAGTACGGGTACCGGGTCCGCTTCGGCGGCATACACGTTTTCATTGGCAAGATCGGCGAACCGGGCCCTGAGCCGGACATCTGCACCGACCTCGTTGAAACGGCTCAGCGTGCGAGATCTGCTCAGGTTAAGCCTGTCATGAAGCGTGCCTTTGTGGGAGTCATCCACGGAGTGGAATCTGAGGATAGATCGGAATCTGGTGGTGAAACCGTCGTTTATTCCGGCGACGAGTCATCGACCAGAGAGACCGAGTCATTGTACCAGTTGCAAGATGGCCGGATTGGGGGCTGTTCTGATGGCGATAGTATTCTGGACCCCTTTGATCCGCCAAACCGGGTTGCGATCTTCATGGCCGGTACACAGCTAGCGCTCCACTCTTCGACAGCAGCGGCGATGATTTCCGGATCAGTAGCAGCAACAGCGGCCGGGGCAGGAGGCCCTGTGCGACCACCGGCTCAGGTTTTATCTGATTTGTTCGACGCTTTGGCAACATTGATGGCGGAGCTTAACCCGGCCAATCGGGATGAGCATGATGCGGAAATTGCAAAGGTGAAAGATCAGATAACTCAGGCCAAGGCCGGCCTGGTAGCTGAGGATGCCAGGATGACTGCCGAACGAGCCGCATTGGATGCATAGGCTTACCGGCTTATGTTGGATCAGAGGGCGTCAAATGATGTCATGAGGAGAAGATACCGGTCTCACCTACTGCCGGTTTATGAGGCCTGGAACCTCTTTAATACCCCCGGAGCAGGGACCAGTAATCCACCGGCGATAAACCGGGCAGAGGCACCTGAAACGGGAGCGCCGGTTCAGCTGCGTCCAGCAGATCTGCCCCGTCAGAACAACGTTCCATCGCAGCACGTCCCAACACCACCGGGTCACTATTCCAACCCGATGGATAACATTGTCGCTGCCGCTTCACGACTGGCGGCTCTCCCGATCGAAGGCAAGTCCCCAGTAGCGGTCGAGATGCGACGGGCTAGGCAGCTCCTTTAGACAACTTTAACTCAGCAGCAGGCTTATTCATATAGTTGCAAATGGATCCATTCTACTCCCCGCCCAAGCCGGAGCTATAGCAGGCGTATTGATGAACTGGCCATGTCGAGCAGTGCGCGAAACCGTGATCCGCCCCGTGGCCATAACCCGGCGGGTGGCGGTGGCGATGCTGAGGATGTGGTGGATCGCGCTAGAGCACGTCGAGAGGCTGAGTTAGTGGCACAACATGAGGCCCGCCAACTTACTCCGGTTCGTCCAACCACTTCGGTGGAACCAGGGGTTACTTCCAGCTCTTTGGGAGTAACGTGTCTCATCCCAGCGCTGCGCAACATGCGCCTGCCCAAGGATTTCAAAGGCCCACGTAAAGTGCCGAATTACACCACCGATTTATCCCCCGAATCATGGGTTGAAAGCTATGAGATGGCAATGGAGATGCTGGATGTGGACGATGCGGCATGTGCTAAATACTTTACCATGATGTTGGAAGGAACGGCTCGCACTTGGTTGAAAAACTTGCCAGCTAACTCCATTGGGTCATGGGCCGAGTTGAGGGCCCGGTTTATTCAGAATTTCAAAGACACGTGCAAGCAGCCCATGTCGATTGTGGACTTGGCTACATGTGTTCAGGAGGAAGGAGAATCAACAACCCATTGGGTGCATCGGGTTACGCAAATCTTGCATTCATCAGACCGCATCAATGCTGACACAGCAGTTTTGACGTTGGAAGACAATTGCCGGTTTACACCTCTGAAGTTGAAATTGGGATGACTCAAACGTCACTGCAATGACATGGGGACTCTTATGGCTGCTCTGGTGAAGTATGCTGACTCTGATAGTACCAAGGATCCCGAGTCTGACGATGACAAGACAGGGAAGGGAAAGAAGAGCGGCAATACCAAGGGGCAGCAGCACAACCCGGCGGGTCATGGAAACAATGGTAAGCGTAAAGCGGATAGCAGTTTAGATTTTGTGGCTAATACCAACGCGCAGGACAAGGGCCAGCGGCGTAAGGGTAAATCGCCCCGGCGTAGTGGAGGACCAAGTCCTAATCCGGAGCGCCTGTCTTATATGTTAAACCAGCCTTGCCCAAAGCACGGGTCATAGGACAAACCGGCCACGCACCTCTAGAAGGATTGATATATCATGCAGGAGTTCAAAAAATCCGATTTTTTCGGTATGATCATGGACCGGGTGGCGGTTCAGGCCCCGGATCTCATGGGCCGGGTTATGGTGGAGGCAGTTCCGGTTCAGGTTTTCACGGTAATCAGAGCGGGCATAACAATCAAGGCAATCAGGGCAGCCAAGGTGGTTATAATCACCAAGGAAATCAGCAGCAGCAGCAGCAGTCGGGTTACCAGAGCAACCCAAAGCAGTTGAATAGCGGGCAGTATCATGTCTTCACCACTAGCCTGGACAAGCGCGATCAGAAACTTCATAAAAGGGCAGTGAATTCCGTTGAACCGGCGGTGCCCCGTTATTTATGCTGGTCTGAACAGCCCATTGTGTGGAGTCGAGAGGATCATCCACCCCGGGTTGATAATCCGGGTCATCTAGCGTTGGTGGTGGCACCTCAGGTGGGAGATTATAAGTTCACCAAAGTACTCATGGACGGGGGGAGTAGTATCAACATCCTCTATTATGAAACTTTCCGTCGCATGGGGTTACCAGATAAAAATATTAAACCGTCCAACACCGGTCTTCCATGGCTTGGTGCCTGGTAAATCGGCATATCCAGTTGGTAAGATAGCTCTGGAAGTTGCTTTCGGTGATGAGCATGATTCAAGATCAGAGACGTTGACCTTCGAGGTGGTGAAAATCAAGAGCCCATATCATGCTCTGTTTGGATGACCGGCTTATGCTAAGTTTATGGCAAGGCCCTGTTATGTCTATCTATAGCTCAAGATGCAGGGCCATAAGGGGACTATCATAGTGCACGGGTGTCGCAAGATCGCTTTGGAATGTGAAGAAGGTGATGCGGCATATGCTGAGTCAGTTTGTGCAGCAGAAGAGCTGAAGTTTTTCAAGGACAATGTTGATCCGTCAGATATGACTTCATTGAAGAAACCAACTACAGAGCATGTTCCAGTCTTGAAGTTTAAATCGGCTGATGAGACTAAGCTTGTTGATTTCGTTCCCGGCGATTCATCCAAGCAGTTTACCATCAGCGCTAACTTGGATCCGAAATAGGAAAGCGCGCTCATCGAGTTCATCTGTGAGAACCGGGACATCTTTGCGTGGAAGCCTTCTGACATGCTAGGTGTACTGAGGGAACTCGCTGAGCACACACTTAACGTTGATCCCAAGTTTAAACCGGTCAAGCAGTTTCTTCGCCAGTTCAATGAAGAAAGACGCAAAGCTATTGGTGAGGAGGTAGCCAGGCTCTTGGCGGCTGGATTTATCATCGAAGTGTTTCATCCTGAGTGGTTGGCTAATCCGGTGCTAGTACTTAAGAAGAACGACACTTGGCGTATGTGTGTGGACTATACAGATCTCAACAAGGCTTGCCCAGCAGATCCTTTTGCCCTCCCGCGTATTGATCAAATCATTGATGCTACGGCGGGTTGCGAGCGTTTGAGCTTTCTGGATGCGTATTCTGGTTATCATCAGATCAAAATGGCAGTTAAGGACCAGGAGAAGACAACCTTCATAACTCCTTTTGGAGCCTTCTGCTATGTGTCTATGCCCTTTGGGCTCAAGAGTGCCCAGGCGACTTATCAGCGATGTGTGCAGAATTGTCTTCATGATCAGATCGGCTGCAATGTTCATGCCTATGTAGATGATATTGTGGTGAAATCCAGAAAGGAGGAAACATTGATTGGTGACTTGAAGGAGACTTTTGATGACCTTCGGGTTTATAAAATGATGCTTAACCCGGCCAAGTGTGTCTTTGGTGTACCGACAGGCAAGCTCTTTGGTTTTTCTGGTATCTAACAGAGGCATCGAAGCTAATCCGGAGAAAATCAAGGGTATAACTTCTTTGGCTAAACCGAGGTGTATTAATGATGTTCAACGCCTGGCAGGCCGGATTGCCGCGTTGAGCCGATTTATTAGTCGCCTTGGGGAGAAGGCCATCCCTTTATATCAGATGTTGAAGAAAACGGATAAGTTCGTCTGGAGTGACGCCGCCAATAAAGCATTTGAGGACTTAAAGCGGCAGCTGGCTAATCTGCCGGTTCTTGCTGCTCCTGTTGATAAAGAGCCATTCTTGCTATATGTGGCAGCTAACGCCCGAGCTCTTAGCGTGGCTATTGTGGTAGAGCGCAAGGAGGCCGGAAAGGAGTATCCGGTTCAACGGCCGGTTTATTATATCAGTGAGGTACTTATTGAGTCCAAGCAAAGGTACCCGCATTGACAGAAATTGGTGTATGGAGTTTTCATGGCAAGCCGGAAGCTTAAGCAATATTTCCAAGGTCATCCCATCACGGTGGTCAGCTCTGCTCCTTTGGGGGATATAATCCAGAACAGGGAAGCAACTGGCCGGATTGCTAAGTGGACTATTGAGCTTGGGCCTCACGGATTAAAATATATGCCCAGGACGGCGATCAAATCTCAGGCACTTGTGGATTTCATCAATGATTGGACAGAACTACAGGCGCCAGAAGAGAAGCCGGATCATACTTATTGGACTATTCATTTTGAAGGGTCCAGGCAATTGGATGGCTCGGGGGCTGGAGTCGTATTAACTTCCCCACGAGGTGATAAGTTTTGTTATGTTCTCCGTTTAATGTTCCCTTGCACTAACAATGCAGCTGAATATGAGGCTCTACTCCATGGTCTTCGGATGGCTAAAGAGATGAATCTAAGCCGTGTTAAGTGCTTCGGTGACTCGGACCTGGTGGCTCAACAAGTGTCCGGTACTTGGGATTCCAAGGACCCACTCATGGCAGCGTATCGTCGAGAGGTGGATATTGTTGCAGGTCACTTCAAAGGTTATCAGGTCGATCATGTGGACCGGCGGAAGAATGAAGCGGCGGACGCTTTAAGCCGCTTGGGTTCCTAGCGTAAACCGGTTCCACCCAATGTTTTCTTGGATGTTCTGCATAATCCGTCCGTCAAGCTCCCTGGTGAAGAGGATTTGGCTGTTCCTGATCCGGAAGCTCAGTTGGTGGCGGCTCTTCATGTTATCTCGGATTGGACGGTTCCATATTTGGTGTATATGAACCGGGGCGAGTTACCAGAAGATGAAACTTCGGCCAGGCAGATAATCCGGCGGTCCAAGTCCATGACTATTATCGATGGAGAGTTACATCATTGCAGTGTGATAGGGGCGTTTCAACGCTGCGTGTCTCCTGAAGAAGGCCGTAAAATTTTGCGTGAGATCCATGAAGGAGATTGTGGCCACCACGCCGGTTCAAAATCTCTGGTAGCCAAGGCGTTTTGTCACGGTTTCTATTGGTTGACAGCTCATCCTGATGCCGAGGACTTGGTCAAAAGATGTGATGGATGTCAAAAATTCTCATGACGCGCTCATGTACCGGCTCAGGAATTGAGGATGATTCCAATCACTTGGTCGTTTGCAACTTGGGGGCTGGATATGGTTGGGCCCTTTAAGAGATCCAAGGACAA
Source organism: Triticum aestivum (assembly GCF_018294505.1). Lineage (NCBI taxonomy): Eukaryota > Viridiplantae > Streptophyta > Magnoliopsida > Poales > Poaceae > Triticum > Triticum aestivum. The sequence goes on from NC_057802.1 coordinate 103,542,261, forward strand.
GAAGACCCACCTTTTGGTGGCGGTTGATAAGTTCACGAAGTGGGTGGAGGCAGAGCCAGTCAGTAAGTGTGATGCGGCCACGGCGGTTCAATTAATCAAAAAGGTGATTTTATGGTTTGGCTTTCCACACAACATTATAACAGATAATGGTACCAATCTGTCGAAAGGTGCCATGAAGGAGTTCTATCAACGTGAGCACATCCGGCTTGACGTATCATCAGTGGCTCACCCCCAGTCCAATGGTCAAGTGGAGAGGGCCAATCAAGAGATCTTGAGAGGCATCAAACCCCAGCTTATGGTTCCTTTGCAACGGACGCCGGGTTGTTGGGTGGAGGAGTTACTTTCAGTGTTATGGAGCATCAATACCACACCCAACAGATCGACGGGTTACACGCCTTTTTTCATGGTTTATGGAGCGGAGGCGGTTCTTCCTAGTGACATCCGTCATGACTCACCTCGTGTAGCGGCGTATGTTGAAGCTGACAATGAGAAGGCACGACAAGAAGCACTTGATCTGTTAGATGAGGAGCGTGATATTGCAGCAGCCCGTTCGGCGATTTATCAGCAAGATCTGCGGCGTTATCACAGCCGCCGGGTTAGCACCAGAACTTTTCAAGAAGGCGATCTTGTGCTCCGACTCATCCAGGATCAGACGGATATGCACAAGTTATCCCCACCTTGGGAAGGACCTTTTGTGGTCAGCAAGAATCTGCACAACGGGTCATACTACCTTATAGATGTTCGAGAGCGCAAAGACTCACGTAAATCGGAGGAGGAGACCCACCACCCGTGGAATATTGCTCATCTTCGGCCTTACTATATTTGAGCCACAGGCTCTGCTCATGTACATAGTTATGACAATGTATTTATTATGATTAATATAATAACGCGGAGCCTCAGCTAAGGCGGGGTATCTGTTGTTTTTTCTTATATCATGTGTGGTTACATGGGGGCTTCTGTTCATAAAGCGGCGTCCGGTTTACCCCTTGATTCAGCTTATTAAAGCTTTATATAAAAATCACTTGGGGGCTTGGTTGCATTTGAACCATAGCTACACCTCTTGATCGGCGCAATGCCACAATATCACTTGGGGGCTTGGTCGTATTCGAACCATAGTCACACCTGTTGATCGGCTCAAAGCCAAATTACTCCGGGGCCAAAGAGAGTGTTGCAAAACAACAACTCAAACATAGGCACCCACTGAGTACAGCTCAAAATGTTACTTGGGGATTCTTTGCTGTCGCAATGAACAAAGAATCTAAACTTGTAATAGGCTATCAAGCCACGACTTGGAAGCCTGGTGTGTACACCTAAAACCCTGGGTTAGCCTGCCTTCTTAAGTAAGTCACTCCGCCCAGGTAAACCTGGTATGACCCGTCGAACTTTGACAAGTTACTCTGATAAGACCCTGAACTTGTCAAGTTAAAACGACGATTGGTTAAGGATTGAGGACCATCTTAAAAGGCTTCGTAAAATGGTTTAACTCAGTGGCCTGGCAGCCCATGAAAAGCGTCGAATTTGGGGCCTGGTAGCCCGTGAAAAGCCTCGACTACAAGTTTTCATTTGCTTTTTGCTAAGTTTTTCTCTCTTTTGACAAAGCTTATGATGTTTTTTTGTTAAACCGGTGTTCATCAGCCCGGTTAGGCTGTCAACTACAAGTTGTCAGTACATAATCACTTATAACCTGGAGTTTCTTAACCCGGTCTGGTTTCAAACAAACTGGTGTTTACCACAACCTGGCACGGTTTTATCATAAACCGGCACGGTATAAAAGAGTTATCATTACTCAAGATTGGGGTTATCACCCTGACTACCAACGTTGGTCAGCCAACGTTGTGATTCAAGGTCACATGTATCAATTATTTTCATATTTGAATATCTTTTTACAGCCTTGGTTATAAACCCTGGCTATATATCTGGGCATCATGACCCGTCCGGCGGTAAACCGCCAGGGCACTTTCAGCTTCTTGTCTACAGGGATAGCTTGCATAACTTGATATGGATTATGAACATCATGTCATAAGCATGACGGATTAACAAGTATCAGGCACAAATAAATATGCACGAAGGCATAACAGACCAAGTGTTTTAACTAGCCTATTACAAGGCGTTTCAGTGCCCAAAAGGATAATTGTTTCTCAATAAGCATTGCAGCACGTTGAAGACTAAACCGGCCTCCGGATCATGATTCGTCTCCTGCTTGACCTGACGGCTGCAGATCATCTTGCACTGATTCATCCTCTTTGTCTCTACCCAGTGGCTGGAAGTCAATAGTTGTCCAGTCGGTCCCAGTTAGGGCTTGGAACATGGCCTCACCGCTTATAAGGGTGGACGGTTCAATGTCAGGGGCATAAGTGTGCTTACGAATTGGCGGGATGAGATTTTGAACCTCAGGAGTTGGTGCGGCCACCCGTTTGTTGTTAACGTCATAACTTGCCTGATAATGTGAAAGATCAGATTCTTTAGCTAATTGGCAAGCCATCGGACGTATTCCCGGTTTATTGCTCGGAGGTCGTCATTCCCGAACTCTGATCCGTCTTCTTTTAAGCTCGGATAGCCTTTGCTGACATCCTCCGAATCAAGATCAGGCACCCACGCCTTTGTCCGGGTTAGTGCCGTCAGAGCACCAGCCCTTGCAGCAGATCTCTTTAGTTCTTCTACCCGGGCAGGCAGCATAGACAACCTTTCTAAGGTATCATTGATTAACGTTGGGGGCGGTTTATTGTGTGAAGCGGTGCAGATGATTCGTTGCGCGCTGGTGTACAACTGCTCTATCAGCGTGTAGGCAGCCTTCAGCTTCTTCTGTACATCAGAGCCCAGATGACTAATGCGAGTTCCTGCATCATTACAAACGTCAGTAAACCGACAACGTATAGGAAGATATGTTTAAAGGGTAAAGCAAGGATGTTTTCCGAAAACAGCAGCAGTCATGACATGTATCTGTCGCTTTACGCCAGTCAGCTCATCTACCGCCGGTTTAAGAGTTGTTTCTGCGTCCTCGGCTCTTTTTCGCAAAGCGGATTTTTCTGTCTCCCAATCCGCCCGCTCCTTGTTGAACCTCTCTTTCAGTTTCTCCATAGCGTCTAAAGCGCTGGTTAACTCTTCCTTGGCCTTGGAGGTTTCGGCTTGCTGGGATTTGATGTTCTCTTGCAGATCAGCGGTTTGAGCTTCCTTTTTGCTTAGCTCAGCCTGTAACAGACAAAAGTTTAATTAGTTGGTAATACATGTTTGAAGTACCAAGCACATAACAAGTTATGCACCTGATACTTGGGGACTAACGCATATTTGCTTGTTCTCGGAAATTTCTACAAGTCCCAAGCACAATACAAGTATTACTCTTGGCACTTGGGGGCTAATGTATGTTTGCTCAAAGTACTGATCTGGGAAGTCTTTTAAAAAAGTCCCGGTTCATCCTTACAAAGTTAAACCGGCCCTTGGGGGCTACACTAGTGAAAGTTAAAGTATTGCAATCCAACAATACCATTTCATCTTAAAGAGATAACCCGGTTTTTGGAGGCTAAGCATGAAAAGTTAAGTTATTACTAAGTCCCGGTTTAGATTGCTATGATAAACCGTCACTTGGGGGCTACTGGAGTTGATATTTGGAATTAAAAAGTGAAACAGATGTAGAGTTGAGCATTAGTTACCTTGTATCGCTCCTTCATCAAGTTTACTAAACCGGCTTCATAATCACGACTGGTGTACAGACGGTTCAAGAAGCCAGAGTGAATATCTTGGGCATTGAGATGGGCGTAGCTGGACAAATCGGTGCTCCATTTTCCTTTGCCCATAGCAGAAAGCTCCTCCTTGGCGCTATGTTTGGATAAAGCGACCGGGTTGCCAGGAGCGGTGTGGTTGACGCCGGTAATGATAACATCATCCTCTTTATCATCAGCAGCCTTCACGGGAGTTGGTGGTTTGTCAGTAGCCTTAGCTGGACTGGCCAATTTATCATCATGTCGGACCGGGCTGGTCGGTTTGTCAGCATGGCTTGTGGTGTCAATTTCTACCTATTCAGTAAACAAGTCATGATCTTGAGGCGGCGGATCATTAAGCATGGCATCAACATCGGTTTCTTCCGGATCTGGAGTCTTTTCCGGTTCAACAACCACATTATCGTCAGTCGGTTTATTTAGCCGAGCCTTCTTGCTGGGTCGAGGCTTGGCACTGAATAGAACTAATATAAAGGTCAACACATTAGGTGAATATAAGGTGTTAAGAGTTAGTTTAAGGGATAACTCACCCAGGAACTGTCTTGAGGGCAGGAAGTTTTGTAGTTGTTGACTCGCTAGAACATGAGTGAGGTGTTCCCTGATAATTCGAATCAGATGGATTAAGAGGCTGTCGGAAACAACCCGCCTTGGGGCAAGAAGTGTCAAGGGTATAAGAGACCTCTGATCGGTGTTTCCAAACCGGAGTGTTCGGTAAACCGGCGGAGGTAACTACCTGGCTGCTGTGCCGGTTTGTGCGGTGAGCTTCGTGTTGCTGCGTCTTCAAAAGAAAGTTTGGGTCCAAGTGAGCAAGGGGGTGAGAAAATTTTACTTTCCGGTTTGCTCAGCGGATTTTTGATGTTGGCAGAGGATCTGAATCGGAGGAAATAATAATTACCTCAACGTCATCAGCTTGACTGCCTTCAGCGTCGTCCTGATAATAATCATTATCAATGAGGTGTATGAAAAATGAACCAAGAGAGTCAAGTTCTACCTCTGAGTCCAGATTAGCCTCATTGGCATCTGCGTTTGGCTCAGAAGACGCAGTGGTCCTTTTCTTGGCAGGTTTTTTGACAATCTTGGTCTTCGGGCGAAGTGGCTTTGCCGGTTTATCTTGCGGTTTCGCCAGTTTATCCTGTGGTTTTTTCTTCCAGAACGGATCATCACCCTGGCAAAGATAAACAACATTTTGAGAGAATGTTTTAAAGTATTAAGCTGAAAACAAAGAAGTCATATGATTCTTACAGCTGGCGGTTTGTTGGAGGTGCAGAAAGGACTTAATCCGGTATGGCCGCAGACGGCCTCCGGTTCATTCAACATTTTCTTGACAGCCTCTGTAACTTCAGCCTCTGTTAGCTGAATATTGATATGTCATTGAGGATCGGTCAAGCTCTCTGTGTATTCACACATCAAACCGGGGCGCCGGCTTAAGGGCAGAATGCTCTAGCTTATCCAACAACGAGCAAAGTCAACACCTGTTAAACCGTTCGCCATGAAAGCTCTAAGCTTTGACAGTTGTGGGGCATAATTGGCCCTTTCCTTTGCAGTTAACCTCTGAGGAAAGGGATGTGTATTGCTAAGACGATGAGGGCGGTAACCCGGCAAAGGGTTTTCATCAGTTGGAGATGTGTCTTTGCAATAAAACCAAGTCAGGTTCCACTCCTTGGGGTGACTATGAAGCTTGGCGTGGGGGAAGCTGACTTCCTTCCTTTTCTGGACCGCCACTCTGCCAAGTTCAGTATTGGGTCCATCTATGAACTCTATACGATGGTTTAAATGGAAGAAATCCCTAAACAATTCAACTGTGGGTTCCTCCTGAAGATAAGCCTCACAAAAGACATGGAAATGGCAGATGTTGGACACAGAGTTTGGACCGATGTCCTGAGGGTGAAGCTGAAAACTGGCAAGCACATCTCTGAAGAATTTTGAACCGGGAGAGCTAAAACCTCGACCCAGATGGTCAACAAAAATGACTACTTCTCCGTCTTTGGGTTCAGAAGGATTTTCCGTACCAGGGGCCCTCTAGTGAATGACCTCTTTCTTGGCTAAAGCGCCAATTGCGACACATCTGTTTAACTGATCTTCAGTGGCCCGAGAAGGAACCCAGTTGCATTCGTAGACTTGCTTGGCCATTTCAATGGGAAGCTGAAACATGATTATTGCCGGTTTAGGATTCACAAGGGATAACTATAAAGCTGTGCAAGGATATATGCATATTGTTAAACCAGAGTTTGTTATTGGTAAACCGAATTCTGACAATGGAGAAAGTGCAAAGATAAAAGCATCGGCGGTTCAACAGGGGACTAATGGTACCTACCGAATCATCATTTTTCTATGAGATTAAACCGCCTAATCTGGTACTGAAGATACAGATGTAAGATGTGTAAGTGAAGGAAAAACAAGTTTCACAGCCTGGCATAGTAATTTCAGATCTGTCGTGCGTTGGAAAATCAAAATATATTCTGACCTAATTTCAAGTGCTCGAACAGTTCAGCAAGTTCAGATGAGTTTTGTATAAAGCAGATGCCCTAATGAGGAAAAAGGAGTTTAAACTACAAGGGCACTGAAAAATATCAGATCTAACTCGCCATTGGTACTATTAAAGAGGAACAAGGAAGAACAGCTCCGACAACTTCGAAGAACTTCGATGAGTACAAACCCTAATGGAAAGATCTAGGGTGGAAGGAGAGAAGGCTTACCAATGACAGAGGACCAGCGGAGAGACACCGCTGCTTTCTGGTACCAACAGGTTGATGCAGCGGCCGT
>NC_057802.1:103549004-103553871 GCF_018294505.1 Triticum aestivum
ATGCGAAGAACGACGGCGGCGGCAGAGCTCGAAGGTTCAGTCGGCGCGAGGAAGAAGACGATGCGAAGAGGCACGGGGGGGGGGGGAATGGAAAGGACCCCCTGGCCCTATTTATAAAGGCAAAGGGATAAGTGACAGGCGCGAAAATCAAGGAGCCCAAAATTTAGATATGAGGCAGAGCTGTCACCTCGATTGTCGGAGGCTCATTAATAAAGGTGGGTTATGTGCAGTTTTTAATAACAGATGATGTCATGGCGAGTTATCATGGTCCTGGAAAGTGACGTCACGGCGGTTTACAAGACTTATGTGAAGATGCCGAAGAAGAAATTTTCTCAAAGTGTTGGAGATTGACATGAACCAGTTCAAATCAATCTGGGGCCTAATGTTGGGGATATTACTACTGGGCGTAAACCGGCCAGGAAAGACCGGGTTATCCCTATAGTGAGTTATTATGTTTGAAGCCCATGAAGACAAAGATGATGACGCTTTATGAAGGCCCAGGGCCCAAAGGCGGATTAAGGCCTGTAGTCATAAACCGACCTTGATATGTAAGCTTGTATTATAAGGCAGAAATAAGTAGAGACCGGGCCGGACACGTTTATGAGCCGGCTCAGAACCCTATAAACCGACGGGCGTCAACCCATGTATATAAGGGGACGACCCGACGGCGGTTTAAGGAGAACAGACAACAACTCAAGACCCAGGCAAAGCGTATTCGCTCCCTGGTCATCGAAACCCTAGCAATTCCACAACAACTGGATTAGGCTTTTACCTTCACCGCGAGGGGCCGAACTAGTATAAACTCTCTGCGTCCCTTGTCCGCTTTAACGCCTTTAAGCTAACCCGTCGCGATGGCTCCACGACTAAGTCCTTTCTCCTGGACATCTGCCGTGACAAAACCACGACAGATCCGGATGACTAGCTCAAAGTCATAAACCAGATACATATTTATTTTGAATGGTGGAGCAGTCAGTTGGTGCAGTTCCAAGCAAAGCGTCGTAGCGGGATATATAGCTCCTTCCGAAGCAGTACAAGAAGGAGTCTGGACGAAGGAGTTCATATCTGATCTAGGAGTTAAGTGTACCTAGTGCATCAGATCAAATGACTTTCTTTTGTGACCACACTGGTGCAATTGCCATTGCCAAGGAGCCCAAGTTTCCCAATAAGACCAACGACATCAAACTGCGCTTCAACTCCTTTCGTATTACATTAAGGATGGAGACATAGAACTTTGCAAGGTACATACGGATCTGAATGTGGCAGACATGTTGACTAAACCTCTTCCACGAGCAAACATGATGAACGCCAAGACTCCATGGGTGTGAGATTTAAAACTATGTAAACTAGGTTATTGACTCTAGTGCAAGTGGGAGACTATTGAAAATATGCCCTAGAGGCAATAATAATTAATACCATATTTCCTGTCCACGATAAATGTTTATTATTCATGCTAGAATTGTATTGACCAGAAACTTAAATACATGTGTGAATACATAAACTACACCGTGTCCCTAGTAAGCCTCTACTAGACTAGCTCATTGATCAAAGATGGTTATGGTTTCCTAACCATAGACATGAGTTTTCATTTGATAATGGGATCACATCATTAGGAGAATGATGCGATGGACAAGACCCAACCGTAAGCTTAGCATAAGAACACATCACTTAGTTTTGCTATAGCTTTCTTCATGTCAAGTATCTGTTCCTTCGACGACGAGATCATGTTACTCCAGATACGGGAGGAATGCCTTGTGTGCTATCAAACGTCACTACGGAACTGGGTGATCATAAAGGTGCTCTGCATGTGTGTCTGATGGCCTCTGTTAGGTTGCATGGATCAAGACTGGGATTTGTCACTCTGTATGACGAACAGATTTCTCTAGGTCGACTCCGTAATACAACGTCACAAGAAGATTTACGTGAATAATGAGTTTAGTCATGGGATCTTGTATTATGAGAACGAGTAAAGAGACTTGACTGTAACGAGATTGAACTAGGTATGGAGATACCGACGATCGAATCTCGGGCAAGTAACATATCACCGGACAAAGGGAATTGCACACGGGATTACCCGAATCCTCGACATCGTGGTTCAACTGATAAGGATCTTCGTTGGATATGTGGGAACCAATATGGGAATCCAGGTCCCATTATTGGTTATTGACCAGAGAGGAGTCTCAGTCATGTCTGCGTGATTCTCAAACCTGTAGGGTCGCACGCTTAACGTTCATTGACGCTAGAGTAGTATTAGGATATATACAATGGTGACCGAAGGTTGTTTGGAGTCCCGTATGAGATCTCGGACGTCATGAGGAGTTTCGGAATGGTCTAGAGGTAAAGATCTATATATAGGAAGTCATATTCAGGGTACCGAAAAAAGTTTGGGGGTATGTCGACAGTGTACCGGGGGCCACCAAAGGGTTCCGGGGGACCAGCAGTGGGTCCCACCACCCCCAGGGGCCACCATGGGCTAAGGGTTCCCTAGATGGGCCAGGCGCACCATCCCCCCAGAGACCATGTGGCTTGGAGGTGGAGTCCCTGAAGGGGAAAGGACTCCCATCTAATCGTATGGGAGAGGGACTCCTCCCTCATCGCACCCCTCCTTGGAGGAGTGGCCAGAGCTGCACCCCTCCTTGCCCTTACCCCTATATATAGTGGAGGGAGGGGAGGGTGATACGTCTCCAATGTATCTATAATTTATGAAGTATTCATGTTGTTATATTATCATCCTTGAGTGTTTTACAATCATTTTATAGCAACTTTATATCATTTTTTGGGACTAACATATTGACCCAGTGCCCAGTGCCAGTTGCTGTTTTTTGTTTGTTTTTACATCGCATGAAATCAATATCAAACGGAATCCAAACACCGCGAAACTTCTTAGAGTTTTTTTATGGACCAGAACACCCAGGATGGGCCAGAGCAGCACCTGGGGGGTGCCCCGAGGGGGGCACAAGCCACCAAGGCGCGCCTGGGGGCCCAGGCGTGCCGAGGTGGGGTGTGCCCACATCGGTGGCCTCCCGCACCCCCTCTTTACCCTATAAATTCCCAAAAATTCCAGAAACCCTCGGGGTTAACCTAGATCAGAAGTTCCGCCGCCGCAAGACTCTGTAGCCACCGAAAACCAATCTAGACCCTTTCCGGCACCCTGCTGGTTGGGGGGAATCATCACCGGTGGCCATCTTCATCATGCCGGCGGCCACCACGATGAGAAGGGAGTAGTCCATCCTCGGGGCTGAGGGTTTGTACCAGTAGCTATGTGTTTAATCTCTCTCTCGTGTTCTTGAGATGTCACGATCTTGATGTATCGTGGGCTTTGTTAATATAGTCAGATCATATGGTGTTTTCCCCTCTCTATCTTGTGATGAATTGAGTTTTCCCTTTGAGATTTCGTGTTATCGGATTGGATACTTTTATGGATTTGAGAACACTTGATATATGTCTTGCAATTGAATACTCGTGGTGACAATGGGGTATCGTATTGATTCACTTGATATATGTTTTGGCACTCAACTCGCGGATTCCCAAGGTGAAATTGGGGTAATCTATGCATAGGGGTTGATGCACATTCTTGTCTTTGTTTCTCCGGTAGAAATCTTGGGGCACTCTTTGAAGTTCTTTGTGTTGGATTGACTATTATGAATATGAATTTGCTTTGGTGTTATTTTAGTACGAACTCTAGGATAGATCGAACGGAAAGAATAGCTTTGTGTTATTTTAGTAGGGACTCTTGAATAGATCGAACGGAAAGAATAGCTTTGAGGTGGTTTCGTACCCTACAAACAATTTATTCTTATGTTCTCCGCTAGATAGGAACTGTGGAGTGATTCTTCATCGCACTTTGAGGGGTGGTTATATGATCCAATTATATTATCATTGTTGAGAGGTTGCACTAGTGAAAGTACGGACCCTAGGCCTCATTTTCAAGCATTGCAATACCATTTTTGTGCCCGTTTACTATTTGCTACCTTGCTGTTTTTATTTATTCAGATTATAAAAATATATTTTTACCATCCATACACTTTTATCACCATGTCTTCGCCGAACTAGTGCACCTATGCAATTTGCCATTGTATTGGGTGTGTTGGGGACACAAGAGATTTCTTGTATTTGGTTGCAGGGTCATTTGAGAGAGACCATCTTCATCCTACACCTCTCACGGATTGATAAACCTTAGGTCATCCACTTGAGGGAAAATTGCTACAGTCCTACAAAACTCTGCGCTTGGAGGCCCAACACGTGTCTACAAGAATAAAGTTGCATCGTAGACATCGGAGGGGGGATGCACCCTAAACCCTGGCGCAACCCCTCCCCCTTCCTACCACCATATCTCCTCCCGGTACGGCTCGACGAAGCCCTAGGGAGCACCGCCACCACCATATCGACAATGCCGTTGTGTTGGTTGAGATCACAACTACTTCTCTTGCTGGATCAAGTTGCAGGAGACATGTAAGTGCATCTAGTGCCCCTTAGTGATTTTGGTGTATTAAAGACTTATAGGTTAAGGGACTAATGCGTTTGTGAGTGTACACAGGTGTATAACACTACTGGAATCAGCTAATTTGCCATCTGCCAGCTCTTTGCCGTCTGCTAGCTGACGGCAAAGAAGCTCTTTGCCATCAGCTACCCAAAAGCAGACGGCAAAGAAAAGGCTGATGGCAAAGAATCTCTTTGCCATCTGCCAGCTCTTTGCCGTCTGCCAGCAGACGGCACAGAATCTTTGCCGTCCGCTGGCAGACGGCAAAGAGTGAGGTGGCCCCCACCCCCCGCTCGTTTGGAAAAATCTTAACGGCCCACCTCTTTGCCGTCCGCTAGCAGACGGCAAAGAGGCAAAAGGCGGACGGCAAAGGCTGGCGGACGACAAAGA
>NC_057802.1:103555176-103577253 GCF_018294505.1 Triticum aestivum
ACTGTAAACGAAAGTTATCCACAGACTCCTTGTAGGGGTTGTATAAAATATTATGAAAATATGGTGCAACTATGATTTGTTGCCACAAGTATTCCAATGTGATCACACCAGAAGGAACTTTAGGTTTAGTTTTGGTTAAGAAGAAAGAAGAAAGATGAAAAAAAGAAGAAGATAAAGAGGAGAAAGAAGAAGTGTATTTTCCCCCTATTTTTAGATTACTATGCTCTTTTTTTCAACATTTTCAGTTTTCTTTCATGTCTAAAGAAATCCCTAGTTTTGAAGGGTGCCAATTGCCATTGCCAACTAACCTACCAAATTAACTAAGTGTTGTTGATGTTGTTGAGCACAAGTGCATTGCTTTTTTTTCTCAGTTTTCTTTCATGTCTAGAAACTTGGCTCTATGTTTATAGATATGCTTCTAGCTAGATACTAATTGGTCTCTTCTGCTGCTTATTAGAGATGGGAGGAGGCCGTCACCGCTGTCTCCGCTCTGCCACACCGAAGTACGAGTTGGATGCTTTCGAGTTCTTCAGTATCATACTTGGGACTTCCTCCCAGAGGCAGGTATATAGAAGGAGAGATCTCCCCTTCACCCATCTCATTATGATAACTCTGTTGTTTGCGACATCACTCCTTGTCCCAAACTGCAGAGGCTGCCTGACACTTATATGAACATGCTGGGTGAAGATCCGCCAAATATTGTGAAGCTGCGGCAGGCCGGCAGCGGGGTTCGCAGGATGTGGGACGTGGAGTTGGTGATCAAGGAGGGCCACATGTACCTGTGTCATGGCTGGGAGAAGTTCTACCGTGCCTACGACCTGCGGCTGGGGTACTTCCTTCTCTTCAGGCACGACGACGACGCCAACATGCTCATCGTGAAGGTGTTCAACGCGACTATGTGTCGCATGCTCTACGCTGACGACGATGATGCCGGTACGTTCTGCCTCTTCTTATTCCTCTACATTTGGCTTTGTCTTGCATCGATTGTTAACGGTCATTAATTGTTGCATTTGGACAGGCAATGGGAGCAGCAGCAGCGACACTGGCTACAGCCAAAGCAGCAGCGATTCTGGCTGTAGCAAAAGCAACATCGATTCTGGCTGTAGCAAAAGCAGTAGCGATTCGGGCTGCAGCAAAGACAGCAAGGAGGATGATCCGGACTGGAGTGGGGAAGAAGAGGAGCAGAGTGGGCATCCGGCCGAGGATGACCTCCTAGCGATGGTGGTAGCCGACCAAGGGCAGGAGATGGTGGTGGCGCACCATGGGTAAGAGATGGTGGTGGCTGAGGATGACCTAGCGATGGTGGTGGCGCCGGCGATCCCACAGCTGGGCGACATGACCACGCCAATTGTGGTAGAAGACTACATCCCACTGCCTCCACCGCCTCCACCGCCTCGCCGCTCTTGGCGCATCAGGTTGAGGAAGGAGAAGGAGAAGAACAATGAGAACTGAACTATGTCAGGTATGTCAGATCTCCAAAATGATCTATATATAGTTTTCTCTAATATGCTTAGTTACATATGTTAGCTCTAATATGCTAAGTTATCTCTACTATGCTTAGTTTCCTATAGGTTAGCTCCAAAATTACTTATGTTAGCACAAAATGACCAAGTTTACATAATAAGCTTATAGTCTTCTTCTTCTTCTTCCAAAATGACATAAGTTAGCTATAAGTTAGCTCTAATATGCTTAGTTCACTCAAAGATGGCATAATTAGCTAGGTTGGCTCCATTTTACCTAAGTTGGCTCTAATATGCTAAGTTATCTCTAATATGCTTAGTTTCCTATAGGTTAACTCCAAAATTACTTATGTTAGCACAAAATGACCAAGTTTATATAATAAGCTTAATTATAGTCTTATTATTATTATTATTATTATTATTATTATTATTCTTCTAGTATTCTTCTTCTTCTTCATTTTCTTCTAGGTTAGCTCCATTTTACTTAAGTATGCTTATTTCTTATAGTCTTCTTCTTCTTCTTCTTCTTCTTCATTTTCTTCTTCTTTTTCTAACATCTTGTTTATCATTTTGCAGATTTGATTTAATTCACGAAAGCTTGCATGGATGGAGTGCTTCTTTTCCATTTGTGCTTTTATTTTGTATCAATGAACTTGCATGGTTGGAACTTGTTATATGGATGGATGGACAACGGGGTAGGATGAATAATGAGAAACTTTTGTAATATGTAAGGATGGAACTATATATGTGTTGGTTATGTATGTATATATGATGAAACTTGTGTGTTGGATATGCTTGTTGTGTATATATGTGAATTGCTGTGTATATCTCTGTATATCTATGAATTGCTGTCAAATTGAATGAATTAAATTAAAAACAGGGTTGTACAGGCTCTTTGCCGTCTGCCACCGACGGCAACGGGCTCTTTGCCGTCCGCCGCGGATGGCAAATAAGCCACGTGGCAACCACCTGTGCTTCCTGGCAGCTGACCCATTTGGTCAGCTTGCCTACAGTGGCAGACGGCAAAGGCTTGAAGCTCTTTGCCGTCAGCCGCGGACGGCAAAATCAGCCGTTAGACGCCTAATGGACTAACAGCGAATTTATTGCCGTCGGCTTTCTTTGCCGTCCGCCGCTGGTGGCAAAGGCCCCTTTGCCGTCCGCTTCAGAAAGCAGATGGCAAAGAAGCTCTTTACCGTAGCCTACTTTGCCGGAGCCTTTTGCCGTCTGCGGCGGACGGCAAAGCTCTTTGCCGTCCGCCACCCTTGCCTTTGCCGTCCGCCGTGGCAGACGGCAAAGTAGCAGATTCCTGTAGTGTAAGTCTATGAGGAGTTTGATATTTACAGAGAAAGTCGTCCCCTAAAAATGAATGTCTTCAACTGAAGACTTTGGCTTTCTGAAGACTTTCAAAGTGAAGAAATTGGTGTGACCGCGAAGACTTGATATTCATGCGAGGATTATGAAGCGTGAAGATTTTTGTTTTCATAGTTCCGTTTTCTCTTTCTTGAGTCATAGGAAACACCGTACTGTTAAAGGGGGTCGAGGTAAAACTAAGGAAAAGTTTCCAAGTGATGCTCATCTCAAAATCCTACACCTACCCTATCCTTTCGAGTGAAGCTATTGGAAATCTCATACAGTTCAGTCATTTTCTTCAGTGACAGAGACGAAGATCTTCTGGTCTCTGAGGAATTTGTTCTGACTAAGGAGTTAGGAATTCGCCAGTGCGAATTTGCCTACAAGTGAGGAACATGATAGCCGTGAGGAATTTGATAGATCAAATATCCGACCGTTGCTGTGCTATGCGCCAGCTGTCCCAAAATATCTACCCACCTAATGGTCATATCATTTAAGGGCATTTATGTCTTATCATGTCGGGCTGCTCCCTAGGCTATAAATAGCCGCCCCCTACAACCACTAGCTGGTTGGCTGCTCCAAGAGAAACTAACACTTGTCATTGAGAGCATCCCATCCTCCAAGGACTTTGAGCAAAAATCATCAAGTGAGGAAAACCCAAACCCAAGCACCTACAAACCCAAAGTGATTGAGCATCACTGAAGAGATTGTTCCTGTGTGGAACTGACGCTTGTTACCTTTGAGGACTGTGCATCCTCTAGACGGTTAGGCGTCATGGTCTAGAGCACCCAAGAGGAAATTTTGGATCGCCGAGTGACCGAGTTTGTGAAGGTTTGGAAGTCACCTGAAGACTTACCACGAGTGATTGGGCGAGGTATGTGTGACCTTAGCTCAAGGAGAATACGGTGAGGATTGTGTGTCCTTAGGTTTAAATACCTAGCTGCTCCAACCAGACGTACGACTGTCCCAGCAGTTGGAACTGGTCTACCAAATCACTGTCTTCATCGAGCTACTGGTTCTATTTCCTCAACCCTTTCATTTCCTCATTCATATACTATTGTACTTGATCGTTACTGTTTGAAGACTTTGACTGAAGACTTTCTCAATTTCCTCAATCATATTTCTTCAATCAGTTTGTCTTCATCATGCTTATCATGTGTTCATGCTACTTGTACTTTGTGCTTGTTCTGTTTTTCATCATGATGACTGTGCTACTGCTCTGTTTTGCTTGCATCTGAGTACTTATTCCGCTGCCAGTTGTTCGTGACTTAGGAATTTCCTCACCTTGCAATTCCTCAGTGACAAATTTGTAAAAATCGCCTATTCACCCCCCTCTAGTCGATATAATGCATTTTCAATTGGCATCAGAGCATGGTACTCCCTTGTTCTGTGTGATTTTGGGTTAACCGCCTGGAGTTTTAGTTATGTCGCTTGCAGGTATGATCAAGGTCTCTGCTGGGTGTCCTACCTTCGATGGGACGGACTACCCATACTGGAAGAATAAGATGCGAATGCATCTTGAGGCAATTGACAATGATCTTTGGTACATTGTGGAAAATGGCGTTCCCTCTGTCACTCCTACCATCAATGCTGCTGACGTGAAGAGATTCGAGTAACTCGACTCTCAAGCGAAGAACATCATATGTGGCCATCTGAGCAAAGCGCAGTATGGAAGAGTGAGTGCTTTGGAGACAACTAAGCTTATCTGGGATAGGCTATCCAAGGTCAACGAAGGAGTCTCAACACAGCGTGACTCTCGAGTTGACGTTCTTCGCAATCTCTTCAACCGCTTCAAAAGACTCAACAATGAAAATGTTCAGCAAACCTTCGATTGCCTCATTGACATCTAAAATGAGCTTCAAGCACTTAATGCCAGTGAAATCACCGACCATGAGGTGGTGAAGAAATTGCTGAGATCGCTTGATTCCTCATTTGACACTCTTGCACTGATGATACAAGAACGTGGAGACTACAAGTCACTTGATCCTGCTGATATCCTCGAGAGGCTAAACACTCATGAGTTCCAGCTTGCTGAGAAGAGAGATCTCTATGGACCGACCTATGGTAGATCACGCGCTCTCAAGGCCAAGGTAATCTCTGAATCTGAAGGTGAGGATTCTGGTAGCAGCCTTGGTGATCCCGAAGAACTGAGCCAGGAGCTAGCAATGCTTGTAAGGAAATTCCAGAAGTTCTCAAGGCATGGTCGCTTTGGTAAATCCTCAAGAAGTGATGACATGAGATCAGATTCCTCATCTCATGACTACAAGAAGAGAACTTACCACAAATGCAAGAAACCTGGTGATACGTCTCCAACGTATCTATAATTTTTGATTGTTCCATGCTATTATATTATCAATCTAGGATGTTTTATATGCATTTATATGCTATTTTATATGATTTTTGGGACTAACCTATTAACCTAGAGCCCAGTGCCAGTTTCTGTTTTTTCCTTGTTTTTGAGTTTCGCAGAAAAGGAAAACCAAACGGAGTCCAATTGACCTGAAACTTGACGGAGATTATTTTTGGACCAGAAGAAGCCCACAGAGTATCGGAGATGGGCCATAAGGTTCCCGAGGCACGCACGAGGGTGGGGGGCGCGCCCGACGCCCTGGGCGCGCCCCCCTACCTCGTGGCCGCCTCGGGGACCCCCCTGACTTGTTCCCGACGCCAACACCTCTTATATATACCCAAACTTCCAGAAAGAAACCTAGATCGGGAGTTCCGCCGCCGCAAGCCTCTGTAGCCACCAAAAACAGTTCGGGACCCTGTTTCGGCACCCTGCCGGAGGGGGGGATCCCTCACCGGTGGCCATCTTCATCATCCCGGCGCTCTCCATGACAAGGAGGGAGTAGTTCACCCTCGGGGCTGAGGGTATGTACCAGTAGCTATGTGTTTGATCTCTCTCTCTCTCTCTCTCTCGTGTTCTTGATTTGGCACGATCTTGATGTACCGCAAGCTTTGCTATTATAGTTGGATCTTATGATGTTTCTCCCCCTCTATTCTCTTGTAATGGATTGAGTTTTCCCTTTGAAGTTATCTTATCGGATTGAGTCTTTAAGGATTTCAGAACACTTGATGTATGTCTTGCGTGGGATACCCGTGGTGACAATGGGGTATTCTATTGATTCACTTGATGTATGTTTTGGTGATCAACTTGCGGGTTCCGTGACCTTGGGAATCTATGGATAGGGGTTCACGTTTTCGTCTTGACTCTCCGGTAGAAACTTTGGGGCACTCTTTGTAGTTCTTTGTGTTGGTTGAATAGATGAATCTGATATTGTGTGATGCATATCGTATAACCATACCCACAGATACATGAGGTGACATTGGAGTATCTAGGTGACATTAGGGTTTTGGTTGATTTGTGTCTTAAGGTGTTATTCTAGTACGAACTCTATGATAGATCGAACGGAAAAAATAGCTACGTGTTATTTTACTATGGACTCTTGAATAGATCGATCAGAAAGAATAGCTTTGAGGTGGTATCGTACCCTACCATAATCTCTTCGTTTGTTCTCCGCTATTAGCGACTTTGGAGTGACTCTTTGTTGCATGTTGAGGGATAGTTATATGATCCAATTATTTTATTATTGTTGAGAGAACTTGCACTAGTGAAAGTATGAACCCTAGGCCATGTTTCCTAGCATTGCAATACCGTTTACGCTCACTTTTATCATTAGTTACCTTGCTATTTTTATATTTTCAGACTACAAAAACCTATATCTACCATCCATATTGCACTTGTATCACCATCTCTTCGCCGAACAAGTGCACCTATACAATTTACCATTGTATTGGGTGTGTTGGGGACACAAGAGACTCTTTGTTATTTGGTTGCAGGGTTGTTTGAGAGAGACCATCTTCATCCTACGCCTCCCACGGATTGAGGGAAATTTGCTATTGTCCTACAAACCTCTCCACTTGGAGGCCCAACAACGTCTACAAGAAGAAGGTTGTGTAGTAGATATCAAGCAGTTTCTAGAAATCCTTCTTGCTACCTCTTGAGCTTGCGTTGGTTCTTCCCTTGAAGAGGAAAGGGTGATGCAGCAAAGTAGCGTAAGTATTTCCCTTAGTTTTTGAGAACCAAGGTATCAATCCAGTAGGAGGTTACACACAAGTCACCTTATACCTGCACAAACAAATAAGAACCTTGCAACCAACGCGATAAAGGGGTTGTCAATCCCTTCACGGTCACTTGCAAAACTGAGATCTGATAGGGATAATAAGATAAATATTTTTCTTATTTTTATAATATAGATTGAAAGTAAATATTGCAAAGTAAAAATAGATTGGAAACTTATATGATGGAAAATAGACCTGGGGGCCATAGGTTTCACTAGTGGCTTCTCTCAAGATAGCATAAGTATTACGCTGGGTGAACAAATTACTGTCGAGCAATTGATAGAAAAGTGCATAATTATGAGAATATCTAGGCATGATCATGTATATAGGCATCACGTCCGCGACAAGTAGACTGAAACGATTCTACATCTACTACTATTACTCCACACATCGACCGCTATCCAGCATGCATCTAGAGTATTAAGTTCATAAGAACAGAGTAATGCATTAGGCAAGATGACATGATGTAGAGGGATAAACTCAAGCAATATGAGATAAACCCCATCTTTTTATCCTCGATGGCAACAATACAATACATGCCTTGCTGCCCCTGCTGTCACTGGGAAAGGACACCGCAAGATAGAACCCAACGCTAAGCACTTCTCCCATTGCAAGAAAGATCAATCAAGTAGCCCAAACCAAACTGATAATTCGAAGAGACTTGCAAAGATAACCAATCATACATAAAATAATTCAGAGAAGATTCAAATATTGTTCATAGATAATATTGATCATAAACCCACAATTCATCGGATCTCGACAAACACACCGCAAAAAGAATTACATCGAATAGATCTCCAAGAGAATCAAGGAGAACTTTGTATTGAGATCCAAAGAGAGAGAAGGAGCCATCTAGCTAATAACTATGGACTAGAAGGTCTGTGGTAAACTAGTCACACATCATCGGAGAGGCTATGGTGTTGATGTAGAAGCCCTCCGTGATCGATTCCCCCTCCGGCGGTGCGCTGGAAAAGGCCCAAAGATGGGATCTCACGGGTACAGAAGGTTGCGGCGGTGGAAATAGGGTTTCGTGGTGCTCCTGGATGTTTTCGGGGTATATGGGTAAATATACGAGGAAAAAGTAGGTCGGTGGAGCTGCGAGGGACCCACGAGGGTGGGGGCGCGCCCAGGGGGCAGGCGCGCCTCCCTGCCTCGTGGCCTCCTTGCTTCTTTCATGACATCCACTCCAAATCTCGTGGATCACGTTTGTTCCAAAAATCACTCTCCCGAAGGTTTCATTCCGTTTGGATTCCGTTTGATATTCCTTTTCTGTGAAACACTGAAATAGGCAAAAAAAAGCAATTTGCAATGGGCCTTCAGTTAATAGGTTAGTCCCAAAAATAATATAAAAGTGTATAATAAATCCCATTAAACATCTAAAACAGATAATATAATAGCATGGAACAATAAAAAATTATAGATACGTTGGAGACGTATCAAGCATCCCCAAGCTTAATTCCTGCTTGTCCTCGAGTAGGTAAATGATAAAAACAGAATTTTTGATGTGGAATGCTACCTAGCATATTTCTCAATGTATTCTTCTTTATTGTGGCATGAATGTTCAGATCTGAAAGATTCAAGATAAAAGTTTAATATTGACATGAAAATAATAATACTTCAAGCATACTAACAAAGCAATCATGTCTTCTCAAAATAACATGGCCAAAGAAAGTTATCCCTACAAAATCATATAGTCTGGCTATGCTCTATCTTCATCACACAAAGTATTTAAATCATACACAACCCCGATGACAAGCCAAGCAATTGTTTCATACTTTTGATGTTCTCAAACCTTTTCAATCTTCACGCAATACATGAGCGTGAGCCATGGACATAGCACTATATGTGGAATAGAATGGTGGTTGTGGAGAAGACAAAAAGGAGAAGATAGTCTCACATCAACTAGGCGTATCAACGGGCTATGGAGATGCCCATTAATAGATATCAATGTGAGTGAGTAGGGATTTCCATGCAACGGATGCACTAGAGCTATAAGTGTATGAAAGCTCAACAAAAGAAACTAAGTGGGTGTGCATCCAATTCGCTTGCTCACGAAGACCTAGGGCATTTTGAGGAAGCCCATCATTGGAATATATAAGCCAAGTTCTATAATGTAAAGTTCCCACTAGTATATGAAAGTGACAACATAGGAGACTCTCTATCATGAAGATCATGGTGCTACTTTGAAGCACAAGTGTGGCAAAAGGATAGTAACATTGTCCCTTCTCTCTTTTTCTCTCTTTTTTTTGTTTGGGCCGTCTTTTTATGGCCTTTTTTTCTTTTTTTATCGTCCGGGGTCTCATCCCGACTTGTGGCGGAATCATAGTCTCCATCATCCTTTCCTCACTTGGGACAATGCTCTAATAATGATGATCATCACACTTTTATTTACTTACAACTCAAAAATTACAACTCAATACTTAGAACAAAATATGACTCTATGTGAATGCCTCCGGTGGTGTACCGGGATATGCAATGAATCAAGAGTGACATGTATGAAAGAATTATGAATGGTGGCTTTGCCACAAATACGATGTCCACTACATGATCATGCAAAGCAATATGACAATGATGAAGCGTGTCATAATAAATGGAACGGTGGTAAGTTGCATGGCAATATATCTTGGAATGGCTATGAAAATGCCATAATAGGTAGGTATGGTGGCTGTTTTGAGGAAGGTATATGGTGGGTGTATGATACCGGCAAAAGGTGCACGGTATTAGAGAGGCTAGCAATATGGTGGAAGGGCGAGAGTGTGTATAATCCATGGACTCAACATTAGTCATAAAGAACTCACATACTTATTGCAAAAATCTATTAGTTATCAAAACAAAGTACTACACGCATGCTCCTAGGGGGATAGATTGGTAGGAAAAGACCATCGCTCGTCCCCGACCGCCACTCATAAGGAAGACAATCAATAAATAAATCATGCTCCGATTTCATCACATAACGATTCACCATACGTGCATGCTATGGGAATCACAAACTTTAGAACAAGTATTTCTCAAATTCACAACTACTCAACTAGCATGACTCTAATATCACCATCTTCATATCTCAAAACAATCATCAAGTATCAAACTTCTCGTAATATTAAATGCACTTTATATGATAGTTTTTATTATACCCATCTTGGATGTTCATCAAATTAGGACTGATTTTATAGCTAAAGCAAACTACCATGCTGTTCTAAAAGACTCTCAAAATAATATAAGTGAAGCATGAGAGTTCAATAATTTCTATAAAATAAAACCGCCACCGTGCTCTAAAAGATATAAGTGAAGCACTAGAGTAAGATTATCTAGCTCAAAAGATATAAGTGAAGCACATAGAGTATTCTAATAAATTCCGATTCATGTGTGTCTCTCCCAAAAGGTGTGTACAGAAAGGATGATTGTGGTAAACTAAAAGCAAAGACTTCAAATCATACAAGACGCTCCAAGCAAAACACATATCATGTGGTGAATAAAAATATAGCCTCAAGTAAAGTTACCGATAAACGAAGACGAAAGAGGGGATGCCTTCCGGGGCATCCCCAAGCTTAGGCTTTTGGTTGTCCTTGAATTTTATCTTGGGGTGCCTTGGGAATCCCCAATCTTAGGCTCTTGCCACTCCTTATTCCATAATCCATCAAATCTTTACCCAAAACTTGAAAACTTCACTACACAAAACTCAACAGAAAAATCTCATGAGCTCCGTTAGCGAAAGAAAACAAACCACCACTTTAAGGTACTGTAATGAACTCATTCTTTATTTATATTGGTGTTAAATCTACTGTATTCCAACTTCTCTATGGTTTATACCCTCTGATACTAGCCATAGATTCATCAAAATAAGCAAACAACACACGAAAAACAGAATCTGTGAAAAACAGAACAGTCTGTAGTAATCTGTATCAAATGTGTACTTATGGAACTCCAAAAATTCTGAAATAAATTGCTGGACGTGAGGAATTTGTCTATTAATCATCTTCAAAAAGAATCAACTAAATAGCACTCTCCAGTAAAGAAAATGGCAGCTAATCTCGTGAGCGCTAAGGTTTCTATTTTTTACAGCAAGATCATAAAACTTCACCCAAGTCTTCCCAAAGGTTCTACTTGGCACAAACACTAATTAAAACATAAAACCACATCTAAACAGAAGCTAGATGAATTATTTATTACTAAACAGAACCAAAAAGCAAGAAACAAAAATAAAATTGGGTTGCCTCCCAACAAGCGCTATCGTTTAACGCCCCTAGCTAGGCATAAAAGCAAGGATAGATCTAGGTATTACCGTCTTTGGTATGCAATCCGTAGGTGGCTTTCATAATAGATTCATAAGGTAATTTTATTTTCATTATAGGAAAGTTTTCCATGTATTTCCTTAACGGGAATTGGAATCTAATATTTCCTTCTTTATATCAATAATTGCACCGATCGTTCTAAGGAAAGGTCTACCAAGAATAATAGGACATGTAGGATTGCAATCTATATCAAGAACAATGAAATCTACGGGCACATAATTCATATTTGCACAATAAGAATAATTATTTCTTCCCATAGGTTTCTTAATGGTGGAATCCGCAAGGTGCAAGTTTAAAGAACAATCATCAAATTCACGGAAACCTAACACATCGCACAAAGTCTTTGGAATCGTGGAAATACTAGCACCCAAATCACACAAAGCATAACATTCGTGATCTTTAATCTTAATTTTAATAGTAGGTTCCCTCTCATCATAAAGTTTTCTAGGGATAGAAACTTCTAATTCAAGTTTTCTTCATAATATTGCATTAAAGCATCAACGATATGTTTGGTAAAAGCTTTATTTTGACTATAAACATGAGGAGAATTTAACACGGATTGCAACAAGGAAATACAATCTATTAAAGAACAATTATCATAATTAAATTCCTTGAAATCCAAAATAGTGGGTTCATTGGTATGTAAAGTTTTGACCTCTTCAATCCCACTTTTAGCAATTTTTGCATCAAGATCTAAAAACACCGAATCATTGGGACGCCTTTTAACTAAAGTTGACTCATCTCCAGTCCCATCTTTATCAAGATTCATATTGCAAAACAAAGATTTAATAGGGGACACATGAATCACTTTTAGATCTTCATCCCTATTATCATAAAAACTAGAAGAACACGCTTTTACAAAGCAATCTTTCTTAGCACGCATCCTAGCGGTTCTTTCTTTGCACTCATCAATGGAAATTCTCATAGCTTTGAGAGACTCATTGATATCATGCTTAGGTGGAATAGATCTAAGTTTCAAAGAATCAACATCAAGAGAAATTCTATCCATGTTCCTAGCCAATTCATCAATCTTAGGCAATTTTTCTTCAAGCAAAGCATTGAAATTCTTTTGAGAAGTCATAAATTCTTTAACACTAGTCTCAAAATCAGAGGGCATCTTACTAAAATTTTCATAAGAGTTGTTGTAGGAATTACTATAATTATTAGACGAATTACTAGGATACGGCTAGGATTAAAATTTCCTCTATAAGCGTTGTTACCAAAATTGTTCCTACCAACAAAATTCACATCCATAGATTCATTATTATTCTCAATCAAAGTAGACAAAGGCATATCATTAGGATCAATAGGATCACTCTTATGAGCAAACAACTTCATAAGTTCATCCATCTTTCCACTCAAAACATTAATTTCTTCTATCGCATGAACCTTTTTACTAGTAGATCATTCGGTGTGCCATTGAGAATAATTAACCATAATATTGTCTAGGAGTTTAGTAGCTTCTCCTAAAGTGATTTCCATAAAAGTGCCTCCCGCGGCCGAATCTAAAAGATTTCTAGCAGCAAAATTCAATCCTGCATAAAATGTTTGTATAATCATCCATAAATTCAAACCATGTGTAGGGCAATTACGTATCATTAATTTCATCCTCTCCCAAGATTGTGCAACATTCTCATGATCAAGTCGCTTAAAATTCATAATATTGTTTCTAAGAGAGATGATCTTAGCAGGAGGAAAATACTTAGAGATAAAAGCATCTTTGCACTTATTCCAAGAATCAATACTATTTTTAGGCAAAGACGAAAACTTAGTCTTAGCACGTTATCTAAGCGAAAACGGAAATAGCTTCAATTTATAACAATATCATTATCCACATCTTTCTTCTTTTGCATATCACACAAATCAAGAAAGTTGTTTAGATGGGTAGCGACATCTTCACTAGGAAGGCCAGAGAATTGATCTTTCATGACAAGATTCAACAAGGCAGCATTAATTTCACAAGATTCAGCATCGGTAAGAGGAGCAATCGGAGTGCTAAGAAAATCATTATTGTTGGTATTGGAAAAGTCACACAATTTAGTATTGTCTTGAGCCATCGTGACAAACGATCCAACACACAAGCACAAGCGAAAAGAGACGAATGGAAAAAGAGGGCGAATAAAATGGAAAGGGTGAAGTGGGCGAGAGGAAAACGAGAGGCAAATGGCAAATAATGTAATGCGAGGGATAAGAGTTCTGGTGGGTACTTGGTATGCTTGACTTGACTTGGCAACTGCGCCAAAAATGGCTAGTTGCTTGGAGATCAAATCTTGACTTGACTTGGCATTAGCCTCCCCGGCAACGGCACCAGAAATCCTTCTTGCTACCTCTTGAGCTTGCGTTGGTTTTTCCCTTGAAGAGGAAAGGGTGATGCAGCTTAGTAGCATAAGTATTGCCCTCAGTTTTTGAGAACCAAGGTATCAATCCAGTAGGAGGTTACACACAAGTCGCCTTATACCTGCACAAACAAATAAGAACCTTGCAACCAACGCGATAAAGGGGTTGTCAATCCCTTCACGGCCACTTGCAAAACTGAGATCTGATAGGGATAATAAGATAAATATTTTTGGTATTTTTATGATATAGATTGAAAGTAAAGATTGCAAAGTAAAAATAGATTGGAAACTTATATGATGGAAAATAGACCCGGGGGCCATAGGTTTCACTAGTGGCTTCTCTCAAGATAGCATAAGTATTACGGTGGGTGAACAAATTACTGTCGAGCAATTGATAGAAAAGTGCATAATTATGAGAATATCTAGGCATGATCATGTATATAGGCATCACGTCCGCGACAAGTAGACCGAAATGATTCTGCGTCTACTACTATTACTCCACACATCGACCGCTATCCAGCATGCATCTAGAGTATTAAGTTCATAAGAACGAAGTAATGCATTAGGCAAGATGACATGTTGTAGAGGGATTAACTCAAGCAATATGATATAAACCCCATCTTTTTATCCTCGATGGCAACAATACAATACGTGCCTTGCTGCCCCTGCTGTCACTGGGAAAGGACACGGCGAGATTGAAACCAAAGCTAAGTACTTCTCCCATTGCAAGAAAGATCAATCTAGTAGGCCAAACCAAACTGATAATTTGAAGAGACTTGCAAAGATAACCAATCATACATAAAATAATTCAAAGAAGATTCAAATATTGTTCATAGATAATCTTGATCATAAACCCATAATTCATCGGATCTCGACAAACACACCGCAAAAAGAATTACATCGAATAGATCTCCAAGAGAATCAAGGAGAACTTTGTATTGAGATCCAAAGAGAGAGAAGAAGCCATCTGGCTAATAACTATGGACCAGAAGGTTTGTGGTAAACTACTCACACATCATCGGAGAGGCTATCACTGCAAAAAATACACTTCCGTGATGATACTTGTTTGTCACAGTAGGTCACGTTTTCTGTCATGCGTATACATCCATGACAAATTTATGACAAAATCAAGATAGTCATACCTGTGCTGTCGTAGAAGTGTTCCATGACATTACCAAAATTATCATCACGGAAGTGTCCACTTCCATGACGATAAATCGCGCGTCACAGAAGTGCTTTCGTCAAGGGTGACCGACATGTGGCATCCACCATAACGGAACGCCGTTAAGCTATCGGGTCCGGTTTTGGATCCGATAACCCGTTAACAGCCCCGACCAATGGGGATTTTCCACATGTAAAATCATCATTGGCTGGAGGAAACACGTGTCAGCTCCGTGTTGGCACAGGTGTCACTCATCCAATGGGCGAGATGCGCCTATGATATGTTAACACGTGGACCGGCCAAAAGTGGCCCATAAAGTTTAAATGGGCTGGCCCAACTAAAGGCCCACAAGATTTTGCGGACCATAATGGACCGGCCCAGCTAAAGGCCCAAAAGATTTTGCGGGCCATAATGGGCCGGCCCAGGTAAAGGCCCACAAGATTTTTGCGGGCCATAATGGGCCGGCCCAGGTGAAGGCCCACAAGATTGTTGTGGAACATAATGGGCCAGCCCAGCTAAAGGCCCACGAGATTTTGTCGACATTAATGGGCCGGCCTAGCTGTAGGCCCACAAGATTTTGAGGACCCTAGAGGCCGGCCCATTAACTGGCTGCCATGTTTTGGGCCAAATGCCGGCCCATATTTGATCCGGTCCGTTAATGGCCTGCCACGTTCCGGGCCTAATGATGGCCCATATGAGATCCGGCTCGTTAAAAGCCTACCACGTTCTAGGCTAAATTACGGCCCAGATCGGGTCCGGCCCTTTAAGAGGCTTTTTGCTAAATTATGGCCCATATCAGATTCGGCCCGTCAACTGGACGCTACTCTTTTGGGCCCATTTGCTAAAGGCCCATTTAGTAATTCGGCCTGATATTAGTTTCGGCCTGTTAAGGGCCCGTTTAACATTCCGGCCCTATATTAATTTCGGCCTGTTAAAAGCCCGTCATATAGTTGGGCCTAACTACGGCCCGGTTTGCATCCGGCCTGCTCGCAGCCGATAATCTGATTGGGGCAAACAAGGACCGAGACAATCTTGGGCTGTTATAAGCCCATAATTTGATTGGCACATTCATGGGCCAGGGTCTATTTCAGCCTGCTGCCGGCCCGTGAGCTGTTCGACACGTTTCAGGCCCAACCTACTTTTCAGCCTCCTAAAGGCCCATTGAGTTATCTTGGCAAAATAGGGCCGGCGGTTTACTCGGCCTATTAAAGGCCTGAATCTACTAGTGGGCCAGTTTATATTTAGGCCTGTTAACGGACCAAGATGATGGGGCCCATGATGCGGATCATACATGGTGATTTGCATGACGGCCCGATTATGTAGCGTAATTTTACGGTTTGGCCGGTTTACTGCGAAGACATGATATATATACAGTAAAATAACTATAGCATCGTGGATAAGAAAAAAACCTAGACTATACAATAAAGAAATTACGGCATATTACATCCACTGGGCATCAAAGTTCGCCACTATGATAATAAAGCACAAGCAGATAGCAGATTACATACACTGGGCATCAAAGATCGCCACTAGTGCAACTAAATATGCAGAGAAAATAATATAAAAAACCGACAGCACTTCAATAGAGTTCAAGAAAGGTTAGCCCTGCTCGGGAGCTGCAGCGCAAGCAGCTGAGCAAGCTGGTGAGACTGCACTTGTTTGACACTTATATCCTCCTCACTCTGAAAGATAAAAAAGCAGACAGATGACAGGTTTTGCACATATAAGTATCAGTGCTGAAAATTCATCACATTTCTTACTGACGAATAAAGTGACACAGTTTAAAATAGCATTAACACAATATGGTATTGTTCAGGTCAGGACATGTCAGGAAATGACATTGTGAAGGAGTTGGCAGCTTCACGACACCACTGGATTACAGATCAAGAACTCATAAGTATCAATGGTTAGTGTGCTGTCAATTTATCCCATTTTAGATTGGCAAAATAAGATCACTTGCTCTGTATAGTTTAATTTACATGGTATGAAGAAGGAACTTGGTTGTACAACTGAAAACTTAAATTGAGAAGGACAAACTTTTGTTTATGAACTGGAGTACATAATAAACTTTAAACATGCAATTTGATGCAAACACAAAAAAACAGCTATTGCAGTCATGCCTAACCAAATATAGACAACAAAGTTTGAAGGCTTGAGAAGGACAAACTTACATTATTGGTGAAGGCAGGCTCTATAAAGCCCTTGTCCATGCTGATGGGGGGGGGGGCAATTCAAGAAGTTTACCACAGAATCTTCTTCATAAGCATTGCCTTTATTCTACATTTTGTTAAGAGTAAATATAGATGTGACAATATAAGAAAAAATGGAGAATATTTAAGATAAGATGAAGAGTGATGCTACATAACCAAGTAGCTATAAATGTAAGTACAGCGATACAGGAAAAAGGTACAGCCAAGAACAATGCAGAGCTAAACTTCTTCAGTACCATCGGTGTTATCCAACCTTATGGTAAGAGTAAATATAGATCTTATGTGTAGAAAATGGAGGGCAAAGGAAAATAAGCTGCAGAGTGATGGTACATGAACAACTACCTGTCAATATAAGTACACTGATAAAGGACAGCAGGTACTTACAAGAACAATGCAGAGCTAAAAAAAATCATTGGCATTGGATATATTCTACACTAATGTAACCATTCATATAGATCAGATAATTTGGAGCGAACAATTGATAAGCAAGCTATCATGCATACTGGTGTCACATAATGAACCAGGTATGTATGCAAGTACAGTGATACAGGACAATAGGTACTAACAAGAGCAAAGCAGCGGGCAGCATATTTGCGATATCCTGTCGTTCTTTTCAAAC
Organism: Triticum aestivum; assembly: GCF_018294505.1. Lineage (NCBI taxonomy): Eukaryota > Viridiplantae > Streptophyta > Magnoliopsida > Poales > Poaceae > Triticum > Triticum aestivum. Next base: position 103,572,725 of record NC_057802.1, read on the forward strand.
CGGAATTCTTTTTTGAGCAGATTTCCTGCAAAAAAAGATCCGTAAGGCACATGCGGAAAAGTAGAAGTTCAAATTGTCATGCGATATCGTAGACAGTACCTCATCCTCGGAATGAGACCAGTGCATAACAAGGTTTTTCCATTCAATGTCTTCTAAATTTAGCACAGGAGACTTCACCAAAAATTTGTTTATAGACTTGCCATCAAAGTGTGATTTCCTCAGGTAACACCGATACTGCTGCAATGCTTCCTTGAAAAGCGCAAGCAAGCTTTGCTCGTCATGACTATCCAGATTGACCCTCGCCTACTTACAACAATGTAATGTAAATCATTGATGTGTTCAATCAGAAGAAAACAGGAAAATAATCACCATGAATAATGGCACTTACACGTAAGTGGGACAGGAAGATGTGAAAATGGTGTTTGTCTTCACTATAATCTTCCCATGATGGGAATATATGCACGTAGTCCCTAACAACATTGAAAGCATTGTCTTTTAAACTGGGAATAACTGGAATGGGGTTCCAATCTGCAGGAATTGGCCGTCTCTGCAGTTGGGATAGGTCTTCGGCCGGTGGACTTGCTGTACTTTTTGCTGGAGTGGGATTTTTCTGTGGTACGGCTGGTGCTATGGCAACTGAAATCGGCATACCTTTTGCTGGAGTGTAGGTCCTGTGTGGTGCGGCTAGTGGTGTGGCCAGTGAAGTATGGGTACAGTCAGCTGGAGTCGGTCCTACGTTTTGTGTCACTGGTTGTACAGCCAATATAAGTGGGGTGCTGTCTGATTTCTCCGGCACAACCACGCTTTTCAAGGACTTTGCTGGTGCTCCTTCAGGTTCGGCAATCACCCTCTTCCTTTTTGATGTCTGATGCACAAGAACATCATTTGAGTGGAAAAACATGGTATGATGACAGATGGAATATGTATTGATAATGGATGGGCATGGGATCTCGACATATATGATGAGTAAACTAAGTAGATGGCAGTGCAACAAAGTAGAAGAAATGCAAGACAACATATGCAAGATACGCGCAATCAATAAAACCTTGCCAAATTAGAACAGGCACCTTAATGGGTGAACAGGACATGCCATCTGCCTTTGACTGCTCGAGGTTAGAATAGTCATTAGGATCATATTCTGAACAAGAATCAACAGGTGGTGAGCGTATGAGTTTCATTGCATCCAGAATGGCACTCAATGCCTTGGTGCCAATTTTGTATGTCATTGCGGTGTTTAGTTTCAAGAGTGGACTGCTGCTAGTGCGACACAAAGCAGCTACACAGATCATAGTGTTGATATAACGGGAAAACCGTAAGCATCAGAGTAAAATCAGCAAAGTGGAACTTGCTGGAATATATGTGCTAGTATTGCTGGTACGGCTAGAAAGCCTTCGGATACCATCTCTCTTCAACTGAAGGTGCGGTACTGTTAATATCGGTGTAACTCTCAAAGGCGACACAACTCCTCGCATTTCCTTGCTATTCTTATAGGATTCAAGTGGGCAGGCCACTACAAATCCTATTCCCATGTTTACAAAATCCTAAGAATCAAAGAGGACCGACGAGTTCAAAGTGTCCATACCAACCGACCGAATAGACCTATACACTGCAATGTCCCTGCTCATATTCACTACAAGGAACACACTGTACTACTATCATACTCCCTCCGTTCCAAAATATAAATCTTGGTAGAGATTTCCACTATGGATCACATACAGATGAATCCAGATACATTTTAGAGTGTAGATTCACTCGTTTTGCTCCATATGTAGTCCATGGTGGAATCTATACAAAGACTTGTATTTAGGAACGGAGAGAGTACTTATTAAAGAAGAACGGAAGAGGAACATGGTAAAGAAGAGCAAGCAGATTTTGGATAATGAAATGTTCATTGCACAGTGCCCACACATGATGAATGAGAGCGCATTAAGAAAGCATCTCCCTACTGTCTCTCTATATGTGGTGCACGTGCTTTTTCGAAAGTAAAGTAGGAACATTAGCTGACCAATTAAATGTTATCTGTTTTACTAATATCAGCATCATATCAGATTCGTACTTGAGCAAGAAGTTTGGAATTATGAATGGCACGTTGTTTAGCTTGATGGATTCAGGAGCAGTGCTAAGTAGGTACGATGATGGTACTGAATATAAAGGCATGTCTGCATTTGGGTCAGTCGACCATTTGAGGCGGTTAGATGAAGATCCTACGTCTCCTAACCCTTCTTCTTCATCGTCTCTGCTTCTTCCCATACAGAACACCGCACGGGCCGCCGGCCGGACCATCGGCCCCCACCGCCTGTGTTCCTCCACCACCCCCACCCCTGCCCCCACCCACGTCGAGTTTTCTTCGTTCGGCGAGGCCACACCACCGCCCCCAACCAAAGTCCCCACCCGAGCCCCTTCGTTCGCACCAGCGAACTCCGACAAGCTCTGAAAAATCGACTGACCCAATTTTGAAATTTAGTCTACTGTGATTTAACTATTGTGGAATATAAAAGGGGAAAACCATAAGCATTGTAAGTATAGTGTTGAGCGTGCCATGGCGGATCTGAAGGTGCAAACCGGACAAAGGCAACTTCCAAACCAATGTTGGCTCTCAACTAGCAAGTAAGTGATGGACAAGAAATCAGAGTAAATCAGTGGCGATCTATTTTCTTGCTGTGATAAATAAGTTGAGCAGATACGAAAGAGTACCGCCTCTGGTGCTGCACCGCATATGCATCTGCTGAGAATTTGATGGTGCAGCGGTAGCGATGGCTGTCGGCGGCGTGGAAGCAGATCTAGGAGGGTAGTCGGTGGCGGCGGGGCGCGGTGGACGAAACGGTCGTAGGAGCAGCGCCGGCAAGGTGGGCGATGGCAGGGATGAAGCGAGAGGACGGAATGCAAGGATCCCGGTCCGAAGCCGTGGATGAGAAAGGTCGATCTCTTGTAATGGACGGCGGCGTCGGGGTATCAGCTCCGGCATGGTGGAGGAGGACGGCGGTGGATGGGGTGGCGGATGGAAGAGGCTGGGGTGGCGGACGGAAGAGGCTGGGGTGGAGAGGGTGTTTTGGCGCCCACGGAGTACGAATGGGGAAATGGAGGTCGAGAGGAAGGGGGGAACCATGTCTTCAGGGCGCGCTTGTCTCAAATGCGAGGAAATTTACAAACTTAGCCCCCGTTTCAAATTTCCTACATCACAGCAATATTAGTCGGTTGGGGATAGGACGGTAATCTCGCATACACCGAATATTTGCCGACGAGAGTTTGTTTTTGGCGCCCACCCTGTATGAATCGGGGAGTGTCGGAGTAATTGGACACGGGTATCCCGAAGATGGCGAGACAATATTTCAAGACATCGGGGCTAGCAAAGCCCCTCAGTCCGACTGCTCGGCCACTCCTGCCGGCTCCCCGTCCGACTGCTCCCCCCGGCCGGCTGCCAGCTGACCGACTGCGTCGACTAGTCGGCTGCCGACTGCAGTCCGACCCGGCATCGACAAGACCCCGACGAGACGGCCATACCGCGGACAAGACAACCGTACCGCGACACCATCATGTATAGTGTCACTTGTCCCCTGGCACTATTCATAAAGTGACCTAGGGGACAAGCATGACATGCACCATGCCTTGCTCCCATACCTCCACATAGCTTAGATACAAAGCTACCCTCTCCTATAAAAGGAGACACACATCCATCCATCCATGGGGGGACATACACGTACACCCACAAGCAAATAAGCTAGCAAGCTAGCTAGCTATCCATCCATCCACACAACACACTCACGCATGAGCACTCCTATGCACACGGCCATGAGCATAGCCGGCCACTGGCATGCCATATACGAGGCCAGATGCCAGACGCCCATGGCACTGACCTCAGATACAGCTCTAGGAGCACTTTGTACTGCCCGATGTACACCCCAGATATATATACTCAGACATGCAGGAGTAGGGGTATTATCTCTCCGGAGAGCCCCGAACCTGGGTAAACTAGCGCGTGCTACTCGCATACCCGCTCCCGGTCCTATCAGCAGCAGTCTTACCCTCACACAAAGCCCTTGTGGCATCTGTCGATTCACACCCCCCTGAGAATACCACGACAGTTGGCGCCCACTGTGGGGCGGTACTATGCTACCGCGCTGCTGCTGGTTTCGCAGTCCGGGCGGGACCGTTTTCGCCTTCACCGCCGCGGCGTCGCGCCGTCTCTCCGGTAGCGCTCGGGGGCTCGACTTCGACCCACCCCCGGAGCGGCCGCGCGGGACGGCGCGTCCCCGCCGTCGGCCTCGCCTTCATCACCACCACCGCGGCGTCGACTGCGTCGCCGCCGCCACAGACCTCCCAGCCACGGAGCAGCTGGCTCGGCTGCGCCTCACCAACCCCCGACGCCGACACCGTATTGGGGCCTCCCGTGGCTCTCCATCCGCGGCATCCCCATGGGCTCACTCGACCGCGCGGCCGCGTCCCCGAGCCCGCGCGCCTCCGCCCGTCGTCTCCTCCGCGCAACCGCCGTCCCGGCCCCGCCGCTCCACCGGCGTGCGCCCGCAACCCTG
>NC_057802.1:103579025-103581208 GCF_018294505.1 Triticum aestivum
GCCTCCGACTCCTCCCCGCAGGCGCGCTCGCGGCCGGCTCTTCACTCCACCCCCGCGCATGCGTCGGCCGGCTACGTCCGTGCGGTCTCGGGTCGGCTGGGAAAAGTGGGTTGACTGCCCAAGAAAAGTCAAGGGCCGACTGCCCAAAGCCGGGTGCCTAGCCGGTGAAAAAAAAGAGAGAGAGAAAGAAGTCGGCTGGGACAAAGAGAAGAAAAGAAAAACGTCCGAATGATTCGTCCGCCTGCTTCGCCACTCGGACGGTCAGTCGTGACCCACGTTGTCGGTAGTGCCAAGCCGGCTGGTCTGCCTCCTGCTCCGACGGCACACCCAGCGGGTGCGCTGACGCGCCCCCGCGAGGAGAGAAGACAAAGTAGTCGCCGGGAGATCCGGCCCGACTGGTCAGCAGTCGGCCTGAATCTCGGGGGCTACACCCAGCGGGTGCGCTGACGCGCCCCCGCGAGGAGAGAAGACAAAGTAGTCGCCGGGAGATCCGGCCCGACTGCTCAGCAGTCGGCCCGAATCTCAGGGGCTACACCCAGTGGGTGCGCTGGCGCGCCCCCACGGAAGATTGCAGACAAGAGAAGAATTTTGTCCGGTTGCCAGCAGCCGGCAGAAGAAGAAAAAGGGTGCTGCAAGACGCCTCGCCGCCTGGCCGGTCGAGCCTGACCGGTCGGGACCCTCCTTCGAGCGCCCGGGGGGCTCGAAGGCTACACCCAGCGGGTGCGCCGGCTCTCTTCGGCAAACTCCGCCTCGGCTACACGAAAACCAATGTGAGCTCCTCACCCGCAGGTTTTTTCACCGCGAGAGCACGGATAACCTCGAGCGATGCTCGGGGGCTATCTCCGCATTTCATTACAGTTGCATCACTGTTCGCCCCGGCGCCAGCCAGAGTTGGCCCGGGGGCTGGCCGCTTGGCCTGAGACGTTAGTTCCCGCAGACGGCTTAGTAGCGTGCGCGGTATGAAAAGCCCACTCTTAGTCACAGACCGCAGAGCGGCTGTCCGACTGGCAAGAGTGAAAGCTGAAGGCCACCCACGCGAAAAACGTCCGGGAAGAAAAACGCTTCGGGCGACCCGACCGTTTTCTTTATGAGTATCTACTCGGTTAAATTCGCTCCCAGAGTCTGAGTATTGTACACTCCACTCCGCGGCCCACTCTCAGCCACAGACCGCAGAGCGGCTGTCCGGCAAGCGAGAGCACAAGCCAAAGAGCGGAGGGAACATGAAAAAGATTGAAGGGGGCTCGGACGAAACCGAGTCGGCACCCTCCGCATAAAACTTGCAGTGCTAAAAAGCAATCATTTGACATATCTGCATGGACTAACTTTGTCTTTGGCATGATCATTTCCATGAACACTCGCGAAAAAAACCTCCGCCCGACTTTGCCAAGTTGCCCGGAGGCTTGGGGGCTACTGTCGGAGTAATTGGACACGGGTATCCCGAAGATGGCGAGACAATATTTCAAGACATCAGGGCTAGCAAAGCCCCTCAGTCCGACTGCTCGGCCACTCCTGCCGGCTCCTCGTCCGACTGCTCCCCCCGGCCGGCTGCCAGCTGACCGACTGCGCCGACTAGTCGGCTGCCGACTGCAGTCCGACCCGGCATCGACAAGACCCCGACGAGACGGCCATACCGCGGACAAGATAACCGTACCGCGACACCATCATGTATAGTGTCACTTGTCCCCTGGCACTATTCATAAAGTGACCTAGGGGACAAGCATGACATGCACCATGCCTTGCTCCCATACCTCCACATAGCTTAGATACAAAGCTACCCTCTCCTATAAAAGGAGACACACATCCATCCATCCATGGGGGGACATACACGTACACCCACAAGCAAATAAGCTAGCAAGCTAGCTAGCTATCCATCCATCCACACAACACACTCACGCATGAGCACTCCTATGCACACGGCCATGAGCATAGCCGGCCACTGGCATGCCATATACGAGGCCAGATGCCAGACGCCCATGGCACTGACCTCAGATACAGCTCTAGGAGCACTTTGTACTGCCCGATGTACACCCCAGATATATATACTCAGACATGCAGGAGTAGGGGTATTATCTCTCCGGAGAGCCCCGAACCTGGGTAAACTAGCGCGTGCTACTCGCATACCCGCTCCCGGTCCTATCAGCAGCAGTCTTACCCTCACACAAAGCCCTTGTGGCATCTGTCGA
>NC_057802.1:103582073-103640545 GCF_018294505.1 Triticum aestivum
TATGTCACGTTCGAGTGAAATTACAAACCTACCCCTATCGAAACCTATAGAAATCGAGCAGATAGGCTTTGCGTGGCGGGGATAGGCAGTAATAATTTCCATCTCGCAGGTTCTGGTTTCGGGTGGTTACTGCGACTTTCCCTGCTTCGTTCAAATTTTGCAGAGTGCACGTTTACCGTGCCAACTCAATTCGAATCCCATTTGTATTCTATTTTTTTCGGGCGGGATCCATTTTCGATTGGAATAAAATTCTATATACATCATTTTTTTAATATATACTTTCAAAAGCACAACAAAGAATTCTGCTCCTTTATATGTATAATATGATTTACAAATACAATGATCTCAAAATCATAAGGTTGAATTCAAAAAATTAAACCAAATTATGTTCTACCAAAATGTATGGATCATTAATATCTACATATTAAATAACATAGATGTGCGTGAATTCATATGAGTATGCATGTTTGATAGATCAATTTTGGTTCGACTATGGATTACATGTATCATCATCTCGAATTCAAATATTTGAATCCCTTTTATGTTCACTCCTTTCATGCCCATCTCTCTCGCATGCATGCTCCTTCATGTAGCTATCACTCTCTTTTCTCCAGCTCACCCGCACGCTCACTTCATGTTTCTCCTATCCTCACAAACATGGTCTCTCGACGTCTCCCTTGAGAAGTGTCACACTCTCCCTATCATTATACATTACACGGTTTTCATTATCTCTCATGTCTCTACCATTCTCTCGTATCACTAGGTACCTAAGCTTTCTTTTTCACCGCCACACACACAGTCTCCACTCGTCTTTCACTTTGTCTTTCTCTCTATGGGATTCTCTCACACACCCTATATGTCTCTAGATATGAATCATACCACTAAAATTATTCTCTCTCTCTCCTGTAGACACAACATTTGTTGCGGTCTCCTTTTCATCTCCATCCCAGACTGACATTATTCATTTGTTTACCGATCAGACAAACTCCCCCCTCTCTCTCACACACACACAACTCCTGCTTCCACTCCCCTTCCCAACTACCATCTCTCACACACACACACAAAACTCTTGCTTTCGCAACCCCGTCTCGTATTTCTCTCACAAACATTTATCGACTAGCCTCTAGATAGGTTTATACACCCGCACACTCGTGCTTCCACTATCGCATACATGTCACTCTCCCGCTCCTTGTATCTATGTAGATTTTTCTTCCCTTCTTGAGACACGCCCTCTCGATCGTGCACACACACTATCGCCTCATTTTAAGCTGATACCTCTCACACACACACTCTTTGTGTCTTTGTCACACATGCACTCCGTCCTCCTCCTCTCTCCCTCTCTCTCTCTCACACATGGGCTTTTTGCAACAACTAGCAAGATGCCCATGCGTTGCACGAAACATGAAGATGCATTTGTATGAGTAGTTTATCTTGTGGGAGAAAAGGATGAACAAGGGAAGGCCTTATTTGCAAGTGTGGAGAGGGGTGTGGGTATCTTTTTGCCAAATTGCCATAGTTTCCTTCCTATCCGTCAGATATAGATCGGACGGCCTATATTGCAGGATGGCAGGCACACGATCATCACCGACTATGCTTTTTATAAGAGTAGGGATAAAAAACAGAGTTGGTGATGATGGTGGGCCTGCCATCCTGCAATATAGGCCGTCCGTTTTATATCTGAGGGATAGGAACGAAACTATGGCAATTTACCCGCACTCCTCTCCACATTTGCAGGTAAGGCCTTCCCTCGTTCATCCTTTTCTCCCACAAGATCTTGATGTTCCGTGCAACACACGGGCATATTGCTAGTAAGAGTAGAAATTAGACATATACCACTTCTCGAATCTTGAAACCAACAACATTCCTCCCTTACCTCATCAAAACCACCAAAGGAATATATTTTGAGTGAAACATAACATTTTTTAGTGATATACGTATTTCAAAACTAGACTTTTTTCTATCAAATCGGTGAATATGTATTAATCTACTCAGATCGTGTGGCAACGCATTGGCACATTGCTAGTAGTTATTATAATTTTGTGGACACCAGACAAACGGTGGAGTACATATACGAAGAGAAGAGGCGCACGCACGCAGTCGGTCTCTCGCTGTCTCGCACACATTAGTGTTACGTAAAGGCAACGTTAACAAATAAACCCTAAAACCCTAGGTGCACGATTGCTGCATTCGCGGGTACCGGGTACGTGGTGGAGCGCACCTTTGTAGGAATAGTCAGCTCGCGTGATAATTTAATCCGTAGGAGTTGATGGTCGGGATCACAGGTGAACGACTTGGAGGCGGTGGCTCGCCAGTTGCCACAGATCGAGTAGCCATGTTTAAAATATCATTTTGTTAGCGGGGTTAAGAGTTCCGATTTTCAATGGCGCGTTGTAAGTACTAAGTACTCCCTCTGTCCCAAAATATAAGAACATTTTTAACACTACATTAATGTCAAAAACGTTCTTATATTATGGGACGGAGGGAGTAGTTTTTAGAACGATTGGTATGGAGCGAAAATGGAATTCATAGTACTACCTAGTACGTACCTCCTTGGCATATGGTTGTATGGGTTTATGTTGCGAGATGTTGAACCTGGTAGTTCTAGGGCAAATACTATGTTTAGATTTAGATGTTGGTTTTCAGTAATGAAAATCGGAAGGGGGAAACCCTTCTTTGATTAAAAAATCTACTACCTTTGTTCTGGTTTACTAGTCCCCATTGTTTTTTGGGTCAAAGTTTATCCATGAATTTTACTTGTAAAATGTGAATGGAAAATGAGATTTTATTATACGCAAACAAAAAAGGACTGGAGGGAGTGATTGCTCTGACACAGACGCGACCTCTCATAGCGCAGGCATTGAACTGGCGCGCCGGCCAAGAGGGCCCCACTGGCTGCAGGACCGGCTGAACATGCCTCCTCGCCGCATGCAGCAGGCTTCAGACTGCCCCGCCTGCCTTCATTGAATCCGCGCGTGTGCCGGAAACACGTCCTTCCGCGAGCCGGCCGGTATTTTAGAACACAAAAAGTGACCAAAATATAATTAATTACGCATGGTCTTGACTTGTTGTGCTCGCATTGGTAGCAGGAACTAGAGGTTTTTCTTTATAACTCTCCTCAACTTTTTTTGGCTTTGAAGTGAATCATGGTTGTGGACATTATGTATGAATGTGGAGATATCTGTGAACATGAGTTTGATGTGGAAGTTGAACTTGGAATGTCGGGCTTGCGCGTGAACTATACCATGTCCAATGCTTCGTCTGTTATTATTTGGAAAGTAATTGTTGTTATTACATGACCCAAAAAAATATTTTGTGCCACATCAGTAGATGCACGAACATCACAACAGGCATGCTGACTAGATAAACATTTGAACCTAGCTACTATGAAGGAAATTTTGTATTGACAACAATTTTAGATAGCAGGAGACGCCTAGCCTGCTCTGCCTCTGCTAGCTTATTTCTGGCTTCTTCCATCTCTTCTTTGGCATGGGTGAAGAGAGCATCTGATTGCTCTTTTCGCTTCTTCAGGAACTCAGCTACATTCTCAAGGGCTGCTACACGCTTTCTTTCAGCCTTTACTAGAGCCACGAGGACACGAACAGCTGACGACTCCACCTGGCTTGTGTGTAATCCAGCATCATCTGGGAATTTGCACCTTGTGTCTAATCTAGCATCATTAGGGAACTGGCACGTTGTGTGTAATCCAGCCTCATTCTGGAAACATGATCTCGAGGTTGACCATACTTCCCTCCTTGCAGGAACTGCATCCTGACATGAACTTACTTCTTTTTTAGATAATTACTTAGAGCAACCCAGATCCATTTAGTAGAAGCCAGATAAACAGAACTGGGAGAAGTGAATTCAAAAGGAAAAAAAATATAAAAACAGACTACAAGGTGAGAACACCCACTTCCTACATCAAGCTAAAAATGAAAGCATTAGGACGATTAAGAATCTTCTTATGACACATCGAAGAACACGAGGCTTAAGAGCAACAGAAACTACAACATATACACATCGAAGAACACGAGGCTAAACGAAAGTAATTGAAAGGGTGTTACTTACCAAAGCTCGTTTTACAGGTTCGGTGCAGCTCCTCTTTAACTTGCCATGCTCCTTGAAGATGTCCCCAATATCCCGTGTTTGGTCTTCATTGCTCCTCTGCATGTTCGCACTCGTGGTTTTAAAATCTCAACATGGCAAGAAAAATATACTACTAGTAATATTCGCGCATCTTGTGGGCAACATTAAAGCACTCGTCTGCCATGTTAGAGCATCTCCAACAGAATCACAATGCGCGGCGCTTTAAAAAAACGTTTACAGTGCTGAGATCGAGAAGTAGAGATAGAGAGCAGAGGATAGTTCTCAGCATAGATAGATAAAAAAATAGATTATTCAACTACTCCTCGTCATCCGACTCCTCCTCGGTGATGTCCTCCTCTGATGTCTGACTGTAGGCGTGAAGATACCGATCATCGTCGGATTCCTAGGGCAACGCTGCTCCTAGCCTCATGTTGAATTGAGCGTCCACTTTTTGCCTACGCTTGTCCTCGCGATAGGCGGCTCGCTCCGCCCTCCTCTTATCCCTCTCCGCCCTCCTTTGCTCGTAGAACTCGCACTCGTTGATGATGTCCTGTGGGAAGCATTGCCGCCACAGCGCCATGGCTTCCTCGTCCATCTCAGCGCCACGGTGCTCCTGCCTCTGGTTGTCACGATGATCCTTGTCGGTGATAAGGCGCGGCAGAGGGGCGAGCTCCTGTGCCCGCTCCCGCGTCGGCACGTTGGGGAAGTTCAATGTTCTATGAGGCCACCGGAGGCGCCACGCCGCCGCGTCCTACGCGCGGGCGGCCTCGTTGGCGGTGTCAAAATTGCCGAGGGCGAGGCGCATCCCGCGGAACCGGATCTCGGCGGAGAAGCCGCCGGAGGGGCGCGCGCGGACGCCGCGGTATCCACAAGTTTCCCGGCGATGCGGCGGCATGGTGGCGCGGTGGCGGCGAGGCGAGAAAGAGCGGGGAGAGAGCGGTGGCGAGGCACAGAGCAGGGAGAGAGCGGTGGCAAGGCACAGAGCGGTGGGAGGGCCTTGGATTTTATAAAGCGCGCCGGACGCCACGCGCCAAAACTAGCGCACGCTCGGCCGCTTTTTCCCGCGCGCGCGCAATCCTTTCCCGACGTCTCTGCTATCTCTACTCTCTTCTCTACTGTTATATTTATTTTATATTTAAAGTTTATCTCTACTTCTCTACTCTCTATTTTTTGTCTACTTTTTACCTACTCTTATAAAAAAACAGAGTTGGTGATGATGGTTTTCCTGCCATCCTGCAATATAGGCTATCCGATTTATATCCGGCGGATAGGAAGGAAACTGTGGCAATTTTGCCAACAGAACCCCTCTCCGCATTTGCAAATAAGGCATTCCCTCGTTCATCCTTTTCTCCCACAAGATAAACTACTCATACAAATGCATCTTGATGCGTGCGACGCATGGGCATCTTACTAGTTCTAAAAAACTATCCATCATTTGCCACACTACTGGTTGCAGATGAAATACCTACCCAAGCACAACGCGATACAGGAGCGACGCACAATTACAAGCTGATATTCTATTGGACAATGGAGGTATAACCAATTACTTTTACGCGAACAATAGCACCCAGGGACTTTGAAGGGTAGGTATGAACAAAATTGGAACTGCACATGTACTGCTAAGTGATTCAATACACACATTACCAATCGAGGAGGAGAACGATGGTCGCGGCGGCCTCTGTGAGTCATGGTCGGCAACGGGAGTCAGTTCATTGTCCACGACGGTGGTGCTTCTGCGCTTGGCGTCGGCTTCCGGGAAGCATATCCGAGACCGTGGAAGACGGTGCCGGGGAAGAGGCTCCGTGTACGACGACGACGGTGGACCGGCTCCAGTGCGGCGTACGAGGTCGTCGATGAGGCAGATGCGCTGCGGTGGACGAGTGCGCCGATGTAGAAGGGGAGGAGCACGAAGGCTGCGGTGCCGTGGATAAGTCTATTTTGCGGCGGGGATAGAAAATGGGGAGTATTTAGGTGTACTACTCTGGGTGCCGGGGTGGGGTTGGCTGGGTAGGGTGAATCTGAAGTTACGAAAACAGCCCCCTACCAACCGTCATCCGTAGGCCTGTCCCGAAGGCTATGATGGTAACTTCCCACTGCTCGAATCAGGGTCGCGGGAGATTTTCCCGCCGACCTCAAAATTTTGTGACACTGAACTCCCCGTGTGGCGTATTGGGTGATTCGGCTAAGCAACTAGCGAGTAGTACTAGAAAACATTGCATATTAGGTTTGACCAAAGTCAAACTTCCTAAAGTTTGACCAAGTTTATAGAAAAATATAAACATTTACCATAACAGATATGTATGATGTGAAAGTACATTCAATAATGAATCTAATGGTATTTATTTGTTATTGTATATGTTAATATTTTTTGTTATAAACTTTCTGAGAGTTTACAAAACTTGACTTTGACCAATGCTAATACGCAGACTTAAATAAAAACGGAGGGTGTACACATTTGTTTTCTTACTATGTAGTGAATTAATCATTTGTTGAAATTGTGAAATAAATATATTAGGCTACTGACTCCGAATGTAATGGTCTATACAATTCAATAGTTACAATCATTGTCGAATTCCAAGATGTATATGACGTCTATAGTACTTCACAACATGCTCAAACTCGCATAATCCCAGTCAAATGACAATCAAAATGCATTTCATAGTTATTACTTTGTAGGATGCAACAAAACCAACAATAACTCTACATCAGCCATTATAAAAGCAACATTTTGAACATATCCCAATGTGTGAATGAAACGTGCAGAGAGAGCTTGCGAAGATGGAGCAGATAGGGCGGGAAAGATTGTATGTATGTGGACGAGAGAGTAGGAGACAAACCTAACGAAACAAAAAGGGGGAGATAGAGAGAGAAAGAGAGAGGAAGAAGTTAGGTCTGTGAGAAAGATGGAGACATGTAACATACGTGAGATGCGTGTGCATCCGGATTCTGTACACGTGGAAGGAGAAGATACAACAGGTTTGATGAGAGAGCTGGAAAAACATGGACGAGAGGGAAGGATCTCGTGGGTTTAGGGATTGATAAATTTGTGCGGGGGAGAGAGGGATTGATAATTTTGTGCGAGAGAGAGAGGGTGGGGGAGGAGTCAGTCAGCCGTCGTCACATCATCCTGCTTCCAAAATGGCCCCACATTCTCTAGCGCGGTGTGGTCACCGTCTTCGATCTCCTCGATGCCCTCTTTGAAGATTGAGGTGTTGTGCATGCTGGGGTGAGAAGAAGCACAAGCGAGAGTGATCGCCATATAACCTTGGATGGGGATGAATTGTGTGCTCGGGGGAGGGGGGTGTGTGATGTGTGATGTGTGTGTGTGTGTCAGATATTGAGAGAAAACAAACCTAAGGAGAGAAATGTGTGTGTATGTGACGGAAAGCTACTTGCTAAACAGGGTATTCACGAAGAGATTGTGCGTGCGAGATAGAGAGCGATGTGCGGGCCTTGAGGTGGGCAGGGGCCGGGTGAGGGTGTCAAAATGTGCGCGTTGATGCATGTGTTACATGCGATCGTGCGAGGGACGGACGAATCGAGAGAGATGGTTGTTGTGTTACGGATGCTCCTATCTCTCTCTCTCACACACACACACACACACAAGTAAAATAGAAGACCGTTCTCTCATGTATACACAACGTATCGGCATCTTTCTATGTCTCACTCATGCATGATCATTTGCACATTCACACCTCTCTATGTCTCTATCACATGCACACCGTCTCCACATTGCCCTTCCGCCACAACACACATATGGACACATACACACGTTCTCTCTCAGTCACACACACAGGGGCTGTTTGGTTTGAGACTAAGTTTGCCTAAGGTTGCCACACCTAAGGTTAGGCAAGTTTGACCAACTTAGGTGGGTGTTTGGTTCAAGCCACACCTTAGGCAAGCCACATTAGGGTCCCACATTACATACACTCAAAAAGTGTGGCAAGATTCCCTTAGGCTTGCCAACTTGTGGCTCTCATTTTGAAGAACTAAGGGGCTGTTTGGTTCTAGGCCTAGCATTGCCATACTTTGCCACACATTTTTGCCAACCTTGCCTAAGCTTAGTTCATCAAAATGAGAGCCACAAGTTGGCAAGCCTAAGGGAATCTTGCCACACTTGTGTATGCCATGTGCGGCTCAAGTATGGCTTGCCTAAGGTGTGGCTTGAACCAAACACTCACCTAAGTTAGTCAAACTTGCCTAACCTTAGGTGTGGCAACCTTTGGCGAAGTTAGTCAAAAACCAAACAGCCCCTAACCTTAGGCAAGTGTGGCAACATTGTCTCTATGAAAAGTGGGCCATAGGGGAAATAAAGTGTGGCAAGCCAAAGTGTGGCAAAAACCAAACACATGCCAACTAAACTGTGGCTGCCAAATTTTGGCTTGGCAAACGGTGGCTGGGAACCAAACAGCCCCAAAATTAGTATTAAAAAAACTAGGGTGCACCTAAAACGTCCAAATCCAAATAAACATGAACCGGAGCTAAATTCAAATATATGGAAATATTGTAGCGTCAAGAACTTTTCCCGGAAAAAAAAGTTGAGTAATATTCGGGGATTGTTTTCACACACACAAAAAGGTTCGGTGGATGTCCTTCGAGCGCGACACGGTGACGCACCGTGCGATCAACCGCGCGGCCGCGGTTCACACGCTTGCACAGGATTCCGTATCGAGGCTATGGTAACTTATAAAAGCGATGCCTAAGTCTAATGTTTACCTGTACTAGTACGGTTTTCTTTTAAGTTTGACCAACCCTATATAAAACTAAACTAAGCTCCCATACGCGCACTCATCAATATGCCGCCGCCGCCGTTGCGCATTCCGGCGCCCACCTGCTCTGGCCAACAATTTCTCGCCCATCACCGCCGTGTCACCGCCAAGCCGAAGGCTCGCCCGCTCACGTTGTCTGCAGTCCCTCCTCGCGATGCCGCCGCGCTGCCAAGCACGTGAGCAGATGGTGGAGCCGCGTCTATGCACGCAGCATACGAAGAGGAGGATGAGCGCGTGCTCTAGCACGCCGGCGAGGAGGAACTAGCGTGTCATTGTCGTCTCCGCCCGCGCGGAGGAGGCGCGCATGGTGCCTGTCGCAGCGGAAGCCGGTCGCGCGCGCGTCGAGCCCGCAAACCGGGTGCGGACGCGGAATCTAGCTTCGAGACCTTGAATGCCACGTGGATCCTGCAATCTGAAGGAGCAATTTGGGTCAGTCGACTCTTGTGAGCCGTTTGATGCAACATGGATGGCTAGAAGGGCTTCTTCAACCTCCGAAATAGATGCACGGTTCATCTTCTCAGCCTGCCACACGCCTAACTGCCTGCCGCCGCTGCCACACCCTCCCCTGAACCGCCTGCCACCGCCATGCTCCCCCACCCCCGCCATCCATTTAACCCAGGGCACAATCCATTTTTTCCCGGTGAACTGCATTCCACACCCAACACTCATAAGATACATCATGGGCACCCTGCCGTCTTCTTCCTTCACTCTGTCGAACTTCCTTCACAAATCGACTGACCCAAATTATACTACTAGTACGAACGTATTAACTATAGTAGGAACGTATTAACTACTAGTACGAACGTATTAACTACAGTAGGAACACGAAGATACGAGCAGTAGTACCAACTGCAAGAAGAACAGTAGTAAGACATAGTACTAGTACTACTGTACGTACTAAAGAGTTCAAATAACGAGAAAGAACATAAACATAGTTCTGCTGGGGCCTCAGCACAACACACCCTTGAAAATAAACTAAGCAACTAGTCTGCTTGACACTGCAGTAGAACCAGCATGAGCGACGGCACAGCCACCTACTCGGAGTCCGAGTCCACGTCCTCGACTTCGTCCTCGTCCCTCTTCCTCTTCGCCGATGCTTCTTTGCTTGAACCGGACACTGGGCTCTGCTTCTTCATCCAACCCTTGTAGATATTTAAACAAAGGTAGGCATCCATTGCTGCGTACATGATGTGATCTTCATCTAATGTCTTCGACTCCCATGCATGATGAAACTCGTGATGAGGTTTCTTCAGTTTAGCGTACGAACGATCAATCATGGCTGCTGCCAGGGTCAGCATTGAAGGCTGAGAGGAGGACACCAGCCGTTCCTTCTGGAGGTCGAAGGGGTCGCCTACAACGAGGCCTATCCGACCCAGGATTTCCTTGTCGTTCCTAAAGTCTACAGTAACGAATTTGACTCGGCCACCCTTGAGGAACTTCTTAAATTCCTCGCACTCAACGTCGGCATGGCATATGTGGTAGACCAAGCATAAGTCATGCACGCAAACCTCGATCACGGCGGGCTTCTTCTTATCTGCCTCCTTTAGTTTCTTCTCGCTTCCTAGGACTGTGGTGTACTCAACATCTAGCCCAGCGACCCACTCATCATTTGAGTTTTCGAACATGCATTTGAAGCGAGCAAGGCATTCTTTCACCGTTGCGGGAGAACGGGTGTAGATGACATCGAACTCATCGCCGGTGATGGTTCTAACCTTGTACTCACCGCCGATCATGGAGATTTGGGACGCCATGGATTTGGGAGGAGGGTTAGGATTAGTGGAACTGCCATAATGTGAAAGGACGGGACGACTGGTGTCGGTGTCAAAACCGGCGGATCTCGGGTAGGGGGTCCCGAACAGTGCGTCTAGGATCGATGGTAACAGGAGACGGGGGACACGATGTTTAGCCAGGTTCGGGCCTTCTCTATGGAGGAAATACCCTACTTCCTGCTTGATTGATCTTGATGAATATGAGTATTACAAGAGTGGATCTACCACGAGATCGTAATGGCTAAACCCTAGAAATCTAGCCTGTATGACTATGGTAATGTATGTGTATCTGTCCTTTCCGTACTATCCCCTTCGGTTTATATAGACACCGAGGGGATCTAGGGTTTACATGGAGTTGGTTACATAAGAAGGAATCTTCATAGTTGGTCGCCAAGCTTGCCCTCCACGCCAAGTAGAGTCCAATCTGGACACGGTGCAGTCTTCGGCCTTCATGTCTTCGCAGCCCATCAGTCCGGCCCATGGATAACAGGCCGGACGCCCGAGGACCCCTTAGTCCAGGACTCACTCACCCACCACTCCACCCCATGTGGAAAAAATATGCATGCATGACTCTCCGCCCCCCGGGCTCGTCCAATCCGTTATGACCAGCAATATTTCCACCCCTTCCCTCCCCCGTAATTTACTCCAACAAATATGCCCACGTAGCTGTTACTTAACTGCAGGTGCATTGGGTCACTGACATATGGGCCCAACAGGGGTCTGGCCCACATGTCAGTGACGCAACTGGACCTGCAGTTAAGTCAGTGCAGCTCAGTCCATATCTTACGTAGGTGTGCCATTGCTCGCTATAAATACTGCGCCTCCCACGACATCACTATCTCCTCCCCCTCACGTTCACGTTCATCGCTATCTCCTCCCCCTCCCTGGCTCCCTCTCACGTTGACCACCATGGCATCGCCCCTCCCAAGCCCTAGGCGCCCCTTGCTGCAGCGCACGGACGGTCACGCGTCGCCGTTCCGTTCCTTGCTGCCACTAGTCGAGGAGGACGCGTTGGCGTTCCGCTCCTCGCCGCGACGCGACGTGTCAGCGTTTCGTTCCTCGCCGCCACTAGTCGAGGAGGACGCGTCGGTGTTCCACTCCTCGCCGTGATGCGTCGAGGTGGACGCGTCGGCGTTCCCAATCTCTCCAGCACGCGCGTCGGAGGACGCGTCGGCTCCCCGCTACGAGGAGAACGCCGCGCCGCCCGCCGAGCCCCCCAGCCTTGAAGAGCTTTGGAAAGAAATGGATGTCGCCTTGTGGGAGGCTTTGCCTCCAGCAGAGCGCGCCAAAATAGAGGCGGAGAAGAAGGCCGAGGAAGAGAAGCGCACCGCGGAACAAGCTGCCTGGGAGGCCTATGTCGCGTCCGAGAGAGTCAGGCAATTGGCTCTTTGGCAGAAGGCTCGTGCGAGGGCCGTGAGGATGGTGGAGGACGCCCATGTCGACGCCCTGAGTGCAGTCGGGCCCAAGCGCCTCATCTACACTTGGTGGTACGCGGACCGGGTGCACGCTTCCAGCAAGGAGGAGTACCTGTTGGCGCCGGATCACCACACCGGTGAGATCGCGCTCGACCGCCGGCAAGCCGCCAATCAGCACCTCGCGAGTTGCGAGGCTGAGGAAGAGGCGTTGTGTCGGCGCGCTGGGAAACGGCCGCGCACCAGGGCACTCATGGCGCGCCGCAAGCGCTCCTGCGAGCGCCGTGGCTTTTAGGAGGAGTATAATTTTTCTTTCGTAAGGCGATCTCATTAGTTTTGGGACGCAAATGATAAATCCTGAACGTTCAGGAATTATTAGCGTCCTTAATTAAGTATGTAAAAGGTAAATTTTGGAAACCTTGTGTATTCGTACGCATTTTGCAAGTACGTGCATATAGCACAAACTTTACTATATACTATCGCACTACACATCTCTCTCTATATATGCTTGCAGACTGTGCTACTCCCTCCGTCCAGGTCAATAAGTCATCTTTGGTTGTGCACCGTGACCAAGAAGGAGGGAAGACTTATACACCTAGACGGAGGGAGTACTACTATTACTTATGTACGTGCAAATGCACGTTTTAACATTACGATGCGGTTTTTGTAAAAGTAGAAAAACAGCACTAGTCAAGCTTGTGAAACGATTCAATGCAAAACAAATGCAAAATGCTTGTTTGATTGTTTACTTTTAGCTTCCTTCTCTATGGTTATTTCTCTGTCGTACTTTGTACGGAGTATCTCACTGGTTGGAAAGGCATGCAAATTCCCAAACCGCTTCCTACACCCTGTATCGAATTTTTTGCCTAACAAGTTGTGCCGTGCAATTGGAATTCCAACTTGAGTACTACTACTAGTAGGAGTACCAGGGGCCAGTTCTTTTAGGCTTCTAGATTAGTAATCCCATAACTACTACCTCCGTCCTGGTTTATTGGTCCCCATTGTAATCTGTGTCAAATTTTGATCATAAATTTAACTAATGAAATGTTAGTGCATGTGACATTTCATCAGTTAAATCTTTGGTCAAAATTTAGCACAAATTACAATGGTGAGGAATAAACCAGGACGGAGGTACTACTAGTAGTAGTTTAGAAGCCCAAATAAATGAGTGAGGCGCCTTAATGTTACTCTCCACTGTGACTAGTCTTATGGGAAAAGCTGGGGAAGCCGCCAAAAGAACTGGCCCTAGGAGTAGTAGCTAGGGATACTAGGAGTAGTAGTTAGGGATCGAGTGTGCGAGATGAACCAGAGAAAGTAAATGCAGAGAGATGAAATGCAAAAAAGACGGAGGGATATGATGGTTGCTTGTCCGTTTATTTTACTAGGCCACTTATTACTGGGAGTGGTTGGGTTTTGTGATATGAAGACTTTACTACCGCGCCACGAGCGGGGTGAGACTCCCGTGCAGCGCCGCCCTCTACACTAGTACTACTACGTCGGCCGTGGTTTATCCCCCATTGAATTTGACTGAAGATTTAACTGACAAAATGTTAGTTCATGTCAACAAAAACAATATCCTTAGATTCGTATTTGAACATAGTTTTCAATGATATAATTTTAGGTGACATGCATCATCATTTATCGTACTATATATAATGTTAGTTCAATTTTTGGTCGTACTAATCTATAGTAAGGTGCCCGTGCATTGCACGGAAGAGTGAAATGCATTGATCGGGGAGTTGTTTATTTTGACAAAGGATGTGGGGGTCATCTCATGTGTAACGGGTATCGATAGGTTTGTTCGGATATTATTTCATCTCTAGAGCTCACAAACATCCGGGAGAAATAGATAAAAAAGTATCTTTTGCAAACAAAAGCGTTCAACTGTTCAACCTGCATCCAAAACTTGTGAAGAAATAACTCTTATTGTGCTTTGCAGGAAATGATCTTCAAGAATTAGTTTTTGAGTATCCATTGTTATACATGTTGGCTACAGATGACATGGTACTTTCTTATAGTCAACAGCTGGCTGTACTATTTAAGTATTAACCATGCCCTTATACACCTAGACGGAGGGATTAAATCAGGATGACTTGGAAGGGGGCAGAGGATATGTAAGAAATGGTTCATCATATGTCTTTCACCAGTACTGTAGTAAAAATTCATACATGGAAGATTCTAGACTAAACCATAAATGGATACACTTTTATTCATGCGCGATACTCCAATAGAGCAAGATCATGCATGGAAGTCTCCACATGCTTAGACAGCGGATTACATTGAGCGAAGACTAATGATCAACATTTAACTTGAATATGTAGATGTCCAGGTGAACCTCCTTGGAGTCCCTGTGCACATTGTTGGGGGTCAAATAACACCGTGCGTCTTCCATGTCCACATCGGCGAGAAAGTCCCAGCTCGGCAGAGTCCAAGTATGCTTGGCGTAGCCAGTGTCGCCACCCATGTACCTCCGAGGGGTAGTAATACTGAGCACGCACCCGTTCATTGGCCTTGTGTCAATGTCAGCGTCAGCGGCGTCGCCCCTGACGCACACTACAGAGATGTGGCGGCAGCCTGCGCGGGCCTCGTCGGTGGCCACGATCAAGAGGAAGACGCTGCCGTCCTCCTCCGAGACTAGCAGGCGGCGCTGATCCTCCAGCGATTCCGGCACGTTGAACGGGTAGCACGTCTCGTACTTGATGTTCTTCGCCAAGGGCCAGTAGTGATTGCCGCACACCTGCGTCAGGTGATGCACGATCTCCGTCGGTGAGCCCCAAAATGGCACCGGGCACTCATAGCAGTAGACGAAGGGCTCCTTGGAGGCATCGACCAGGCCGTCCATGAAATGGGAGTGGCTGTAGGGGACGTTCCGCTAGTTGAATATATGAGCAAGTTACTATGAGATTTAGTCCGAATAAGCACAAAACAAATCATGACGGCTACAACAGAGATTAAACTAATCATGCGGACTAGCATAGTAGATGAACAGATCGAATCTAGGACACAGACTAGAAACATGAATTCTACCACAATTTTGAACATGAAGGACAGAAACACATACGGTGCAACAGGAGCACCACCATTGGCGTTGAGGTTGTCGCCCATGTCGTTGAGGAAGAGGTTGCCGAGGTCAGGGAAGAAGTCGTCGTCGGTGAAGTCGTCGCTGCTAGTAGTCATGAGAGTGCGCTCCCCAAATTTCAACGGCGTCCGCTGAATGGAGCGCAGGAGGGCGTGGCTGTAAGGGACGTTGCGGCCGCCGAATGGAGCGCTGGAGTAGCCCACGAAGCAGTAGATGGTGCTCCTCCCTAGTCTCTATTCTTATCTCTATCTCTACTACTCTTCTTTGTTTTTTATAATATACTAGTTGTAGTTGTCAAATCGAATAGTACTGCGCCGTCAACTGCACGCCCGGCTGAACACGCCTCCTCGCCTCCATCAAACCCCTCCGTTAAACCCGCATGCAAACCGATAAACCTACTCCGGCCCGCGGGAGGAAATTTGCCGGTTGCCGTTGGAGAATAATAGAGTCACGTCCAATCCATTTGAGTTAATTGCGTGTATGATTCTCCCTCTATAAAAAGTTAATTGCATCCTTAATCTTGTATTCTAAGTACTCTGTGGGGTCCACTGTCAGTACAGTGTACATGACTTGTAGGCTGGCTACAGATTCGTACAGAAAGTTAAAAAGAAACAAATCCATGACTTGCAGGATTGGAGTTAGCACCGATGGCGGTTCGTAGTCGTTCCATGCTCGGGCATTGAAGTTTGTAACTATTTTAGATTAGAACATACTACTCCTCCGGTGCTAGTAGTAGAGCAGAGTCCTACTCCACTACTACTCTACTCAAGCAAGTTAGGGCATAGTAGCAGGTACTGTAGGGAGTACCAGTACAGTGATCACTCAAGCAAGTTGTCTGACTTCGATATGACCCTACGCTGCTGGTATGTGTCTCGTAAGTCAAGCGGCGTGCTGTAGTCATCATCACCTGTCCACTTCCCGCAGCACATATTCGCTTCTCCATCTTTGTCCACTCTTCCATCCCCGCTAAGGCGCCTCCCCCCCTCGTCCGAAACCCAAGCACTAACAATGGCAAAACCGAGCAGCGTCCGCCGAAAGAGTGGCTGGAATTCGCTCCCCACAGAGGTAATCAAGCTCATTGTTTCGCGTGTGGACAATCTCAGTACCATGCCGCTCGCCGCGTGCTCGTCGGGGCTGTACCGTTTACTCAAAGCACTCAGGCCGGAGGTTTTTAAGCTAGCTCCTTGCTTGCTGATGCCGCCTGATCTTCAGAAACGGCGTGTCACGTAGCATAACGATCGTAGGGTGGCGAGCATCAACCCCCTTGACTGCGATTCGATCCCCGTCACCCTCAACTACATTAACGGTATGTACTGGGTCGGCATGAACACGTCTTGGATGGTGCTCGTCGACGGTCGCGGTAGCTGGATGCTCGTGGAGGTCTACACCTGGCGATTGATCCCCCTTCCTTCGATTAACACTGCACTGCTTTGGCACCGCGGCCCAGAATACTCGGAATCTTATAGTAGCCAACATGATACCAAGTTTGATTTGCTCAAGGTTGTAATCTGCCAAGTTCCCACAAGATCTGCGAATTATAAAGACTTCAGGCTAATCGCGTTCTTCAACCGTGGTCTCGCCTATCTGACAGGTCACTGCAGTAAGTGGATAAATCTGCACGTCCATCATAGGATCATACATCCTCCATGGTTCTCTGATGCCATTGAACAAAGGGCTTCATTTACGCTGTCGACTCCTTCTATGGCTGGACGTATTGTTGGCCTACTCCAGTCATCGCTACAAACGGTTGTTATAGCAGCATGTTACTTTCCTATGATATCATGATGGCTTGCTTATATTACTGTCAACATTTACTAAAAAAATATTCATGCTCATAACATGTTGTTCTTAAGATTGACTACATCAAGAGCCCTTTTTTATTTGACTCCAACTTTTTTTTGAGGGTTATTTGACTCCAACTTGATATGATGTTGTAGGCCGCCTGGTGTCCCTGCCCTTCCTAATCCCAGAACCTTTCAAAGAAAAGCGGCATGGCAGTTGTAGGTGGTTCCTGGCTCGATCAGACGACGGCGAATGATTGATGATCGTTCGCATGTACCGGACGTGTTGTTTCGCGGAATACAATCACAGTCACTGCAAGGTCTTTGAGCAGGATCCCAACTTCTTTGGGCCTTCAGGAATTTTGACTGGAGGTTGGTAAGTAGCCTTGGTACACACTCTTTGTTTGTCGGACTGAATTATCCGATTAACCAGGAGATAACCGACGGCAAGGATCATGATGGCAGCGCGGTTTCGTTCATCAGGCAAAACTGTGTGTACACAGCATACCATGCGTCTCTGCATGCACCATACCTTGATATGTGCCGCCACGCTCTGCAGCCCAAAGTAGGAGAGAGGGTCGCAAGTATCAGACTTCGACCTGCTGGCTGGAGTTTCCCCCGCCAGGCACCCATCTGGTTCAAGCCGTCAGCCAATCTCCACAGCTTAATAAATAGTAACGTCTAACTGAGCGAGTTAGTTAGATGCGTACACTTGGTGTACTAGGATCTTTATTTAGTTTGTTGCATATACTTGTTCTTTTTTGATAGTCCTTTTGTAATGATGACTGATGTTTGGTTTGGAAGAGAGAGCTGCGTCTTCACTCTTCTGGCCTGCTTACTGCTTCTGTTGCACCCCCAGCCCTGGTTGCTGTTGCTGCTATTTTCAATGTACAATCAGTAGTATATTTCATCTATTGGTTGAATAAATGTGTTGTTAGAAGGACAAACACAATGTTTTGGAAGTCGTTGCACGGTTCGATCCTTTAGTGCCCCGTACCGTACGTAGCGCATACTATTTTTCGTACGGAACACATTTTCCACTTGTTGATAACATGCAGCCCACTGATGAAGGCCCAATAGAGAAGCCCATAATTAACTGGAAGGGAGGCTCTCACATGAATCCGGCCCAGGTACATGCTCATGGTCCCCTAAACATAAATAAGTAAATAAATAAATAAATAAAGCTAAATGCTCATGCACCAGTTCTTTAAATTCACGATTTAACAGGAGGATATTATTTCCTATGATAGTGTCGTTACATTCAGTCGATATTATTCTTCGACAAAGATAGTGACCAGTCTTCTTTCTCCCAGCATTTTCTTCCTGCAACCAGCGGACCCATGCAAATCGTAGTCAACGTCGTAAATAGATCCGGTCCATTTTTATTTTTCAATAAGAATGTCCAACCCAGCCCAGCACATTGGCGACAATACTTTATCCTCCGCCTTGGTGCGCTCGCCGCGGCGCCGCTGTCCGGCCCTGTCAACATAGTTTTTTTCTAAACGGTCCCTGTCAAGATAGTGAATCGGGAGAGGACTGTAGTTGTGAGTATGACAGTACGGACCCACCAGGTCCACTCCCGAACACAAGCAAGCTCCTCTTTTACTACTCAGATGAACCCCTCGTTTTTTACTCTAATCCACCCTGCTGATATCTGGGACCCACATCATTTTCAACGTATAGTCAATTAACGACAGAATTGCACAACTTTTTAGTAGTAATTCGGAGGAGCAGGCTAAAAACTAGGTTGTGCGGTCTGTGTGGCCCGTCTAACAACATGACCAGCCCAACAGTTTTTTCTTTGGGAAAATAGGTAGCCCAGTATTTCTTTTTGAAGAATACCCAAGCTAGGCCTATTTGCTTTCTCCGATTTACTGGGCTGCAAATCTTTCAAGACGAGGAGGGATGCATTCCGGCCTGGCCAAAGAGTATGGTCAGTGTCTTTTAAAAGTAATATCAAAAGGGGTTGAAAATTCCAAAAAAATAGCAAATGGGATATTAGTTTCTTTTTTTGTTTTTGTTCTTCACTGATAACTTATACGTATTTCATTGGATTTAACATGACATAGTACTAATTTATTTTTAAATTTATTTTAGTATGGCTACTAATTTTTTGATTAAGAATATTTTGTTCCCCAGCAAAAATTTGTGAATTTTCAAAATTTCCCACATATTTAGTTAATTTTTTAACCCTGGTACTGACTAGAAAATGGGCAGCAATCCTAAAAATGGAAAACGGGCTGCAATAAATTCCATATGAATTAGAAAATGAGTAAAAATTATAAAAATAATAACAAATGGGTTGTAGACACCACATATTTTGAGGCTGACTTGTTTACGCAAGGCTTTGTCAGTCAACACACGATTCTAGCAGCAGTGACTGTTGGATGTCCATCCAATGGCCGACGTGCTTCTTCAATCTCTGATCTTCCTGCTCCAGCCGCCTAAACTAGCACCGGCGGGACTGCCTGCTCCCTCCTCTTGTGGCCCGCTATGATGCCGCATAGGCTTCCCCGGCCCACTCTACTCCCTCCGCTGGCCTGGCCGCACGCAATCAACGGCCTCCTTATTACGCGAAAAAAATGATTCCTCCCACTGACATATGGGGCGCACCGGTTGGGAGGCTGACCTGTGGGCCTACTGAGTTGACGCGTACGTAGGGGTTGTCAACTTAGTCAACAAACGATTCTAGTAGCAGTAACCATTGGATTTAAATCAAACGGTCCTGCTGCTTCTTCAATCGCTGCTCTTCTTGCACCAGCCGCCCAAACCAGTGCCGGCGAGACCGCTTGCTCCTGCCTCCAGTGGTCGGCTGTGCTTTCGTTGAGGCCTGATCGCCCCCTACTACTCCCACCGCTAGCCAGGACCTGCGGCGACGGCAGCCTCACACCGCAGCCGAACCAGTGAACCCTCGTACTCCTCTCCGCGTGGGCATCCACTGAAGCGTCTTCCCCGGCTCTGCGTCGTCCCCTTCCTAGGCCTCACCGTCGTCCACCGCCTTGGTGCTCTCAGCGCGGCGTGGTCAATGTGGTCAACGACCGACTTCCATCGGAAGAGTACTGTACGTGGAGAGGCTGACAGCTGGGTCCACGGCCACAGCCCAGTTTTTTTTGTGATTTGCCAAGTAAGTCACTTTGTCAGGCCTGTTGGGCTGCAAATCTTTCGAGACGAGAAGAGCTTTCATTCGGCTGGCCAAGAAAATGGCCTATCAGTAATGAGAAATGGGTTGTACATTTTTAAAACACATCAAACCAGCAATTAGTTTCAAATATCTTTTTTTCATTTCGAGATTTTAAATTACATTAATTTTTATGCATGGACAATTTGTTGGATTTTATATTGATATACATTTATTTTTAAAATCAGTTTGAATGTGACTCGAAATTTCGGGATTAAAAACAGTTCGGACCGCACCGAAATATGCAAAATTTCATATAATTTTTTAACCGTGGCCACAATATGGGCTGTAATGCTAACAAAAAGAATATGGGCTCCAAAAAAACCTTAAGAATTAGCAAATGGGCTGTAAATTATTAGAAATAATGGCAGATGGGCTGTATGCTGTTTTCCACAGATTTGAGGCTTTCCTAAAAAAAGATTGATGCACAAGTAGTGACTGTTGGATGCCCATCCAACGGCCGTCGTGCTTCTTCAATCTCTGCTCTTCCTGCTCCAACCGCTCAAACAAGCGCCGGCAGGACTACCTGCTCCCTCCTCCCCGTGGCCGGCTGTGTTGCCGCGCAGGCCTCACCGCCCCACCGTACTCCCATCGCTGGCCTAGCCATCCCTCTACTGACCCAGACCTGCTGTTATTCTCCGCCGACGGCAGACGAACCAGTAAACCCTCGTACAGTCGTACTCCCCTCCGCGTGGGAAACAACTGCCGAGTCTTCCCTGCCTCCATGTCGTTCCCTTCCTAGGCCTCGCCATCGTCTACCGCCCTGGTGCTCTCGGCGCGGCGTGGTCAACGACCGACATGCATCTGAAGTGGACTGTACGTGGAGAGGCTGACAGCTGGCTCCACGGCCGCACGCAAGGAAATGCCTCCTTATTACGCGCAAAATAATGATTCCTCCACCTGACATCTGGGACCCACCGAAAGGGCCTCTGTATTTCGCGAAAAAATGTTACCGCCGCTGACAGCTCGAACCCACCAGCTATATCTTCGCACGCAAGGAAGTGCCTCCTTATTACGCACAAAAAAATGAATACTCCCACTGCTAGCTGGGACCCAGTATAGTGGCAGGCTGATTTGTGGGCCTACTAAGTTGACGGGGACGGAGGGCTTTGTCAACTTAGTCAATATGCACGATTCTAGCTCCAGTGACCGTATGATGTCCATCCAACGGCCGTAGTGCTTCTTCAACCTCTGCTCTTCTTCCTCCAGCCACCCAAATCAGCGCCGGTCGTGTCTCGTGCTCCTGCCTCACGTGGCCGGCTGCGATGCGGCAGAGGCCTCACCACCCCCTACTACTCCCACCGCTAGCCAGGCCATCCCTCTACTCACCCACACCCCCAGTTATTCTGCGGCGACGGCAGCCTCACACCGCAGCGAACCAATGAACCCTCGTACTCCTCTATGCGTGGGCATCCACTGTCGCGTCTTCCCCGGCTCCGCGTCGTCCCCTTCCTAGGCCTCGCCGTCGTCCACCGCCCTGGTGCTCTCGGCATGGCGTGATCAACGTGGTCAAGGAACGGCTTCCATCGGACGTGGACTATACGTGGAGAGGCTCACAGCTGGGTCCACGGCCGCAGCAAGGAAGTGCCTCCTTATTACGCGCAAAATAATTATTCCTCCACCTGACAGCGGGGACCCACCGGACGGGCCACCGTATTTCACGAAAAAAACATTTCCCCCTGACTGCTGGGACCCACCAGCTACATCTTCGCACGCAAGGAAGTGCGTCCGGGCAAAAAAAAACGATTCGCCCCCCTGACTGCTGGGACCCACCAGCTACATCTTCGCAGGCAAGGAAGTGCCTGACAGTCAGGACCCACCTGGTCGAAGCGTACGTAGCGTTGTCATTCTGGTCGCGAACGTGTACGTACATACTGGTCGATGTAGAGGTGCGCACGTAGCATTTACACGTACGTACAACGGCTAGGGTGCAAGAAAGTAAATACGGCCATGTACATACAAACGGCCGGGGTCTCGAACGCCTACTCGCGCGTACGTACGGCCAGGGCTCGTGTACATGGCTGGGTCGGAACGGAGAAACAGCGTCGTCATCGTGTTCATGGGGAGGCAACGGAATGCGTCGTGTTAATCGGGAGGCAACGGAACGCGTGGGAGCCAACCGGCTTGGACGGAACAGCCGATGGAAACGAGGCCTGGCGTACTGCAGAACGGGGAAACGGCCTTGTATTCGACCAGCCACGTTCGAAACGGGATCCTGTTCATCGGGAGGGGTCTGGCGTACCGCAAAACGGAGGAAACGGACCTCCTACGTCGAAACGGGGGTCCTGTTGATCGGGAGGGGTGCGGCGTACCGCAAAACGGAGGAAACAGACTTGTGTTGGAGCGCTACGGTCGAAACAGGGGTCCTGTTCATTGGGAGGGGTGTGGCGTACCGCAAAACGGGACTCCACAGGATACTGTTCATCTCCACCGTCGACCCCCTACAGCCTCCACAGGCTACTGTTCATCCACCGTCGACCTCCTCCAGCCTCCACCTGCGATTGTTCATCCACGGGCTCCTGTTCATCCAGCCTCCACCGCACGCTACTCCACCGGCTACTGTTCAACCAGCCCTCTCCACGGGCTCCTATTCAACCACCCCTCCGCGGGCTACTGTTCATCCAGGCCTCCACCGTCTACTGTTCATCCTGCCCTCCACGGGGTGGTCCTATTCATCCTGCCCTCCACGGGGTCCTGTTCATCCAGCCCCAACCGGCTCGATCGATCGGGGTCCTGTTCATCCAGAGGCAACGCCATGGGGTCCTGTTCATCCACCCCCACCAGGAACTGTTCATCCAAACCCCCCCCAGCAACGCTCACTGTTCATCCAGAGGCAGCATCGATCGGCTTCAGTTAGCAGCAGTAGCGAAGGAATCGCTCGATCAGGTTCAGTTAACAGCCATCGATCGATCGCTCGGATTCAGTAACGCATAGCCTACAGTGCAATCGCTCGGGTTCAGTTACAGCCCTATGCCTCGCACCCACGCGCGTGCGTGTACGAGAGAAACGCGCATCGCTCGGCCCGGCCACCCACCGTAACCGGGAACACCCCGATATTTTCCTCGCCCTCGCTTCTACCACGGTTTTTTCCGTCATGGACGGCCCAAAGAATGTCATGCAGCTACGTCTCCGGCCTGCCCAGGATGAAAAGCCCATTTTCTGTCATGATTTTTTGTCATAGAAGTAGGACCCCACCACATCTATGATGATACCGGGTTTTGTCACAATTATCGTCATACAAGTGTCATAAGTATGACAGCAAAAAAAATTGTTCGGCCCAAAATGTCACGGATGTGTCTTTTTTTTGTAGTGTATGGTGTTGATGTAGAAGCCCTCCGTCATCGATTCCCCCTCCGACGGAGCGCCGGAAAAGGCCCCAAGATGGGATCTCACGGGTACAGAAGGTTGCAGCGGTGAAAATAGGGTTTCGTGGTGCTCCTGGATGTTTTCGGGGTATATGGGTATATATAGGAGGAAGAAGTAGGTCGGTGGAGCTGTGAGGGGCCCATGAGAGTGGGGGTGCGCCCAGGGGGGCAGGCGCGCCTCCCTGCCTCGTGGCCTCCTTGCTTCTTTCTTGACGTCCACTCCAAGTCTCCTGGATCACGTTTGTTCCAAAAATCACTCTCCCGAAGGTTTCATTCCGTTTGGATTCCGTTTGATATTCCTTTTGTGCGAAACACTGAAAAAGGCAAAAAACAGCAATTTTCACTGGGCATTCGGTTAATAGGTTAGTCCAAAAATAATATAAAAGTGTATAATAAAGCCCATTAAACATCCAAAACAGATAATATAATAGCATGGAACAATAAAAAATTATAGATACATTGGAGACGTATCACCTGGTCACTACATTCAAGATTGTCCTCTGTGGGAAAAGGAATCAAAGAAGAAGAAATACAAGGATTACAGTTCTGATGACTCAAAGAAGAAGAAGAAATCTTCAAAGTCCTCAGCGTCAAAATCCTCGAAGTCTTCATCTCACAAGAAGAGCAGCTCCAAAAAGGCTTGGGCATTCATTGGCAAGGAAATGGACTCTGAAGCTAAATCTGAAGAAAATGAGGAAGAGGAGGCATATGAGGAGTCAGAATCTGCTGTGTCGAGCCTAGCCCTCGCTATTGTGTTCGTCAGCAAGTCCATCTTCAACTCTGAGGAAAATGACTTCCCCAACACGGCTGACGACGACGATGATGACTACGCTCCCACCTATTTCTTCATGGAAAAGGGTGCCAAGGTACTCAAATACCCCTCCTCTGAATCAAGTGAGGATGAATCTGATGAAAACCTCAAGCCTAGCTATTCTAAACTTGCTAAGATTTTTGTGAAACAACAAAAGGATTTTGAAAAGGTTCAAAATATGCTAGACAAAAGTGATGACCTGTTGGGTGAAAAAATGGATCGCACTGAAACCTTGACTGATAATCTTAAGAGACTTCAGTCTAAGTTTGACAATCTTCAAAGTCATCATAACACTCTCTTATCTGACCATGAGAAGCTTTCTTATGAATTCTTTCAAAGAAAGCAAGATCATGAAAAACTAAGGGAGAGTTATGAAGATCTTCAAAAGGAATGTGATTCATTGCTTGCTCAACAGATCAGTGCCGCTCGGGATGAATTCATTCCACCATGTTTGAAATTCATTGAACGTGAATTTGCTAATTCTTCACCTGAAAGTTCAAATGCTTCTATTGCTGCAAATTCTTCAACTGTCTCTTCTATCACAAATTCCTCATCTGAGAATGCTACTAGTATCACTAACAATGCAGGGCTGAAGGAATTGTATGTGACAGGCATGTACAAAAGCCTTGAAGGGCATCAGGCTCTTTGTGATGTGCTTAAAAAATAGATCCTCAATAGGAACCCTAGGAAAGAGAGTGTTGCCTTTGAGAGGAAACTCAATCCTGATGGGACTTACTGGAAACCTGAGCAGTACCCCAAAACCTCATGGGTTGCTGCAAAGGGACCTCCCGTAGATCCATCCACTTTATCTAGCTTTACATGTGAATCTTCGTATTCTTCTGATGAGTCATTTGACTCCAACTATAAACTTTTCAAAACTTAGAATGGTGAAGTATTTGCTAGATATGTTGGCACTAACTGTAGGAACGGTCCCCCATGAAGAAAGTCTGGGTTCCCAAAAGGTGCCTTGAAAGTCTTCAGGTGAATGTCATCACAACACCACCTGTGAAGAATAGGAACCCCAGATTAAATTCTTCATATGGACCAAAGTCTTCATATGGATCCAAGTCCTCATATGGATCAAATTCCTCACGTGGATCAGAATCCTCATATGAACATCATCGTGCTAACACTTCTGTTTTGCAGGGAAAGACTAAGGGCTATGAATATGTGCATTATTCTTCAAATCATTACGTTCATAAGTCCTCAAAGAATTTCTCTGCTTGTTCATATGCTTACTCTAACCCCTCTTCTATGAAACAAAGTGGATTGGCTTCTATGCCACCTTTCTCTTATGGAGCTCGCAGAATGATGAACTCTTTGCCACCCCTCTAGATGTGGGTGGTTAAGAAAAAGAACTAATCTCTTATGCAGGGTCAGGTCTCCAGACGAACTTAAACGTCTGAAGAATTTGCTGGAGACCTGAATATGCTTGAAAGGACGCAAGCTAATCATGAAGAAATGAATTTTCATTTCTCACGTCCTCATACTTCTATATTCGTTTTGTTCCTTGATGAAATTAATCTGATGAATTTGATGTCATATTCTTCACTATTGAAGTATATGAGTTCGTAAGATGCACTAATTCATCTATAGGATGATCAACCAAAAGCTACTAAGTGGGTCCTCGATAGTGGATGTACAAATCACATGACTGGTGATAGGAACTTATTGATGGACACTACTTTATCTCCATCACATCTGAAGCATATCACCTACGCTTACAAAGGCAAAAGCAAGGTATTGGGTCTAGGTAAGGTTGCGATCTCAAAGGATCGACACATGGACAAAGTCATGCTTGTCGAGTCCTTAGGATTCAACCTCATGTCTGTCTCAGTGCTTTGTGATCTTGATATGGTTGTTCAGTTTGGCAAGTATCGTTGTGTTGTGATCATGGAAGCTGGCCATTCCAAAGTCTTCGAAGGCTTTAGGAGAGGAGACTTGTATATTGTTGATTTCTCTACAGGACCACAACCTGCTACATCTCTATTGGAAAAAGCTTCAGAAGGCTGGCTATGGCATCAACGACTTGGTCATGCTGGCATGAGGAACTTGCACACCCTTGCGAAGAAGAAGCATGTCATTAGCATCAAGGATGTCAAATTCCTCAAGGATCACCTGTGTGGAGCTTGTGAAGCTAGAAAGATGACCAAGGCCAAGCATCCCTCAAAGACTGTCATGACTACCACTCGTCCATTTGAATTGCTTCACATGGATCTCTTTGGCCCTACTCATTATGCCACATTCACTAATGTTGCATCTTTATATGGCTTTGTTATTGTTGATGACTATTATTGTTACACATGGGTGCATATCATCACTTACAAATATGAAGTGCAGGAAGTCCTCAAACGATTTTCCTTGAGGGCTTCAACCAACTCTGGTGTGAAGATCAAGCACATTAGAAGTGACAATGGGACCGAGTTCAAGAATACTGGTCTTGATGACTATCTTGATGAACTTGGTATTACTCACGAGTTATCTGCTCCTTATACTCCTCAACAGAATGGCGTCGTGGAGCGCAAGAACAGGACTCTTGTTGAGATGGCTTGCACTATGCTTGATGAATACAAGACGCCTCGTCATTTCTGGCCTGAGGCAATTGATACGGCGTGCCACATCATCAACATGGTATATCTTCACAAATTCTTCCAAAAGACCTCATTTTGAACTCCTCACTGACAAGAAACCCAATGTGAGTTATTTCAAACTCTTCGGTGCTAAATGTTGGATTAGAGATCCTCATCACAATTCTAAATTTGCACCGAAAGCACATGAAGGTTTTATGCTTGGTTACGGAAAGGACTCGCACACCTATAGAGTCTTCAACACCGTGCACCACAAGGTTGTTGAAACTTTAGATGTGCGGTACGATGAGACTAATGGCTCGCAAAGAGAGCAACTACCTCCTGTGCTAGATGAAAAGTCACCTGAGGAATCCATCAAGTTCAAGGCTACTGAGGATGTCATTCCTACCGAAGAATCTGCCGAAGAAGTCATTCCATAACATGAAGAACATCATGCTAGTGCACCTGAAGAAAATGGCTCTGAAGAAAATGCTAAGCCCACTCAACGTCGTCAACCCGCTCATCCTCGCGTTGCAAATGAAGTGCAGATCGAGAAAATCATAAGCGACATCAACGCACCAGGTCCTATCACACGCTCAAAGGCTTCACATTTGTCTAACTTTTGTGGGCACTTTGCTTTTGTATCTATCATAGAGCCCACCAAAGTAGATGAGGCATTTCTGGAGCCTGAGTGGATTCAAGCGATGCAAGAGGAATTGCATCAATTTGAGCTCAACAATGTCTGGGAACTTGTCAAGCGACCAGACCCACGCAAGCACAATATCATCGTCACCAAATGGATCTACCGCAACAAGCAAGATGAAAATGGCCTTGTGGTGAGGAATAAGGCATGACTTGTAGCTCAAGGCTACACACAGGTTGAAGGAATTGATTTTGATGAAACTTTTGCACCTGTTGCTAGACTTGAGGCTATTCGCATATTGCTTGCTTATGCTAACCATCATAATATCATCTTATACAAATGGATATGAAAAGTGCATTCCTCAATGGTAAGCTTGAGGAAGAAGTATATGTTGCTCAACCCCCAGGTTTTGAAGATGCAAAGCATCCTGACAAAGTCTTCAGACTCAATAAGGCCCTCTATGGCCTCAAGCATGCCCCTCGAGCGTGGTATGATACCTTGAAGGAATTCCTCATGAAGAAAGGCTTCAAACCCGGTTCACTTGACCCAACTCTTTTCACCAAAACCTATGATGATGAATTATTCGTGTGCCAAATGTATGTTGATGATATCATGTTTGGCTGTACTGAGCAACGTTACAGTGACGAATTTGCCTATATGATGAGTGAGGAATATCAAATGTGTATGATGGGAGAATTGGAATTCTTCTTAGGTCTTCAAATTCGTCAACAGTGCAACGGCATCTTCATATCTCAGGAGAAATATCTCAAGGATGTGTTGAGGAAATTCGGCACGCAAGATTGCAAAGGCGTCAAAATCCCTATGCCCACAAATGGCCATCTATGCACTAACGAAAATGGTATTGACTTAGATCAAAAGGTATACCGCTCCATGATTGGCTCTTTATTGTATCTATGTGCATCTAGGCCAGATATTATGCTTAGTGTTTGCATGTGTGCCCATTTTCAAGCTACACCGAAGGAATCAGACCATAAGGCAATGAAGCATATTCTTTGATATCTAGCTCACAGTCCAACACTTGGATTATGGTATCCCAATCGGCTTTTGATCTCATTGGATATTCTGACTCTAACTATGCTAGGATCGTGTGGACCGCAAGTCAACATCAGGCACATGCCATTTCCTCGGATGATGCTTGGTATGTTGGTCCTCGAAGAAACAGAACTACGTATCACTCTCTACTGCTGAAGCTGAGTACATTGCTGCTGGTTCGTGCTGTGCTCAATTGCTATGGATGAAGCAAACCCTCAAGGACTACGGCATCAATGTGAAGAATGTGCCACTCTTCTTTGACAATGAGAGTGCCATCAAGATTGCTCATAACCCAGTTCAGCACTCGAAGATAAAGCACATCCAGATTTGTCATCATTTTCTTCGTGATCATGTGTTGAAGGGTGACATCTCCATTGAGAACGTGAAGACTGAAGAACAGCTAGCTGATATCTTCACAAAGCCCTTGGATGAGAAGATATTTAGCAAGTTGCAGTGTGAGGTAAATATCTTGGAGTCTTCGAATCTTTGAAAAGGACACACATCCTAACATTTATGCAAAATTGATGACTTAGATGTGCAACACACGAAGTATTGTTTTTCTTCAATCAATGAAGACTAACCCTCTAAGTGTGAAGAAATTAATGAAGAATTTGATTCTCAGAGCCCTACGACAATTATACGCGGCATCTGAAATCATCATTCTTACACGGTGGGTCACGCCACCTACAAAAGTTGAAAATCTTCAATCTGAGTTTTTCTTCAGTTTTTGAAATTCCTCAGTTGTTCAAATTCTTCAACTTTGCAATGTCTTCACTCTTTCCATCGTTGTTCTTCATTCACTTATTGCTAATTCTTCAAGTTGACTTTTCTGCTAAGTGAATGTGATCGGACCCTTTCCCCACTATGCTAAACTCAACCCAGTCTGTTCAAAAATTCTTCATATGCGTTCTATTTGAAACCCGT
This sequence comes from Triticum aestivum, assembly GCF_018294505.1. Lineage (NCBI taxonomy): Eukaryota > Viridiplantae > Streptophyta > Magnoliopsida > Poales > Poaceae > Triticum > Triticum aestivum. The sequence goes on from NC_057802.1 coordinate 103,611,508, forward strand.
TCAAAATCTTCACTGTGTCCTTGTCAGCTGAAGAATTTGCGAACGAAACTTTAAAATACTCATATCTCAATTTTCGGCTTTTGCCGCTCAAACCGTTCTGCATCCCACGATATGATTTATCTATTCACCCACGATCTCACACGATCTCCACGTCACTATAAGTGGGTGACACTTGTCGCTAGGATGAGAAGGGTCAGGGGCACGTTTGTCCATTTTCCTCGGATGAGCGGTTTTTCACCTCGGCTATAAATACCCCTCACGCTCCTCAGACTGCATTTACCCCGCTCGACCTCACTCCCCCACTCGAGCTCTCAGACCTAGCGCCGCCGCTACTTCCATCGTCGCCGGTGAGGAAGAGCTTCACTGCCTCGACCTCGTCACCGTCGTACTCGCGCCGGCCGCAGAAATCTTCACTCCGCCGCCGCCGTAGCTGTCTTCCGCCGCCAAGTTAGGGCGTGGAAGATCTTCAACTCTCAGTTCGTCGTGTTTTCATCAAGGGTAAATAAAATCCATTTTTACTGCCCTTGTTGATTCTGATGATTTCCACAAAATCTTCATGTTTATTCTTCAATTTCCACATACATAAACACCTCACATGCATCTATTCTTGATTTGTTTCTCTAAGCAACGTTTTTCTTCAAGATTCCTCAATTGTGTGGATTTTTTAATCCATACAACTCTGGAACCTAAGTCAAAGAACACTTTGTGAAATTCGTCAAGACACCTCTGGTCATATTCCTCAAACTTGTTCCTTTTTGAAAAACTTCTGAGAACGCATATGACCTCTCCAAATCTTCGCACCTATACTCTGTTCACAGGTACACATGTCCGCTGCTGAATCACTAGGTTCTCATCAACTTAACTCATTTGCAGCATTCCTCGAAGACAAATTGCATACCTCTTCAGAGAATTCCATTGTTCAAAATCCTCAGCTGAAGAAAATGGCTGATGGCAAGAGACCTCAGTAGGGAGGGAAGAAATTGGAACTAAACACTGCCTTTGAGATTCCAGATGAAATCTATGAGGAATATTGCACTCCTGATGAAGCCAAACATGGCAAGGAGAACAAGAATTAGCGCAAGGTGCGCATACAGAGGATAGAGAGGAGATGGGCATGGGAATGGAGGGAGTACAGATATGTCACTCCTAAGTACATGAAGAAATTCTCTTTACACCTTCCTTGCCCAAGACCTCCATTGGCACCTAGCCAAGAAGCTGATCCCACGAGCCTCAAGCATGGTGAGGACTATCCCGATGAATGAGCCAAGCGGCAAGCCAAGTTGGCCAGAGAAGCAGTGAGGAAATTCAACGAAGATTCTGCTACTGCCGCTGCTGAGGCCTCTGCTAGCAAGCCCAATGTCACATCCCTAGTTCTGGTTTGCTCTGGGCTAGCTAGTCATTTGTTGCATCATGTTTAAATCTATGAAACTTGAAATGGGGATGACCAAACCCCAGCACCAAATGAATGCAACTAGGTTCAAATTCAAGTATTCTCAATGAACCCAAATTGCCCTTCAAAAATGTTCATAATTTATGGACCAAGGTGAAAACCTAAACCAAAAATGGTGGACATTTTTCCAGGACATAAATGGGCTTTGAATTAATCCAATATGTATTTGAATTGGAGAAATGCTATATATATTTTAGGTGCTCCAAAAATGTTGGAAATTGTTAAGGGTCACTGGAATAATTCAGAAAGCACCCATAATTATTTCCATGATTTTATTAAATTAATGGTTTAGTATTTTTACTAAATCAAAACAAAACAGAATAAATAGAAAACAAAAACAATTTAGAAAAGGGGAAAACTTACCTGGGCCACTGCTGGCCTGGCACTGTGCCGGCCCAGCCGACTGGCCAGCGCCAGTCACCCCCTACCTCGCGCCAGAAGGCAGGGGCGCGTTGGCCACGCGCCGGCCACCTCCTGCCCCCTGCCTGTCTCCCCGTTGCCCTGAGGACGCCGCGTGACCCCCTTGACACTCTCTCGCTCTCCCTCGTCCTCATCCTCTCCCCTGGACCTCTATCTCTCACCACCGAACAAAGCCGCCGCCACCATCGCCGATCGCCGCTACCACTGACCTCCCCACGCCCATTCGGATATGCCACGAGCTCCGCCTCGACCCCCGCGTCCTCTGCACCAAGCCAGGTGCCGCCAGGAGCTCCGTGACGATGTCCCCGACCCCTTCTTCCTCCTCGGGTCACCGGAGATACCCTTCGCCGCCCGCTCGCTCCGATGCTTCCCCGAGCCAAACGAGCCGCCCATCCAACTCCATGTGAGCCTCGCCGTCATCTCCCCCTCTCCCCATGGTCGATTACTCGCTGCAACGCGATGACCGCGAGTCCTGTATGCCGCCGCCGCACGAGCTCGTCGCCGACGAGGCTCCGGTGACCAAATGGTCCCATGCATGCCTCCGTTGGGTTCGTGAGCTCTCGTAGATCACGTAGGTGCAAACCGCTGGTCCTCCCGCGCGCTGTGTCATCGATTCCGTCGAAACCCGAGCTCCGGCCGCCGCCCAACTCGCCGCTGCCGCCGCTACAGACCACCTCGCGCCCTCTCACTGCCACCGCTGGATGCGCACGAGCCCCAGCTCGCCGTAGAACCCAACCGTGTCGCAAGCCGTGCCCTGTGGCCGATTCCCGAGCCATCCCGCCGCCGCGGCACATCGCCGGCGAATTAACCCCGGTTAAACGCCGGCCTAACTGCAGATTAGGCGCTAACCTAATAGTCTTAGGTCACTAACAAATGGGCCCCACGCCCTTAATTAATCACAGGTTTATCTCCTTGCTTAGATTAAGCTAACGCCATGGCCTCACCGGTCAGTTTGACTTGGCCACGTCAGCATTGACCGCGTCCCACGTGTCAGCCTCTATAGCTGACTCTGTATCACTGACCAGTGGGCCCTACTTGTCAGGTTTGACCTGGACCAGCCGGTTGACCTATGACGTCACTGGTACGTAATGCTAACGCGGTAAATATTTTCTGGGATTTAAAACAAATCAGAAATGATTTATTTATTTCAGAAAATATACCGAACTTCTAAAAATCATAGAAAATCAACCATAACTCCAAATTTTCATGCCTGTTCAACCAACTTATACCCACTGTATAAGTGAAAACATGATAATGGCATTTTAAATGCTAAATATGGAGTTTGCATATGAACCCTTGGTTCATATGGACTTCATTTAAATTGTTGCTAGATGCATTAGTGCAAATCATAACATTCTTGCCATATCATGATCATGCAATCATATTGTTGCATTGCATTGATTGTGTTCCCTCTTGTATGCCGGTGTTGTTCCCTCTAAGTGGACGTTGTTCCGACGTTGTGATCGTTGACACCGATGAAGAGCTATACTATCTTCAGAAGTGCCAGGCAAGCAAAAACCCCTTGTTCATTCTGATACAATCCCACTTGAGGGAGTCTTGGACTAAGGGGTCCTCGGGCGTCTTGCCTGTTATCCATGGGCCGGACTGATGGGCTACGAAGACATGAAGGCTGAAGACTGTACCCGTGTCCGGATTGGAATCTACTTGGCGTGGAAGGCAAGCTCGGCGACCGAAGATTCCCTCTTATGTAACCGACTCCATGTAAACCCTAGATCCCCTCGGTGTCTATATAAACCGAAGGGGATAGTCCGGAAAGGACAGATACATATACTCATTACCATATTCACATAAGCTAGACTTTTAGGGTTTAGCCATTACGATCTCGTGGTAGATCAACTCTTGTAATACTCATATTCATCAAGATCAATCAAGCAGGAAGTAGGGTATTACTCCATAGAGAGGGCCCGAACCTAGGTAAACATCTTGTCCCCCATCTCCTATTACCATCGATCCTAGACGCACAGTTCAGGACCCCCTACCCGAGATCCGCCTGTTTTGACACCGACATTGGTGCTTTCATTGAGAGCTCCACTGTGCCGTCGACAAAAGGTTCGATGGCTCCTTCAATCGTCAATAATGACGCTATCCAAGGAGGAACCTTCCTTCCCGGACAGATCTTGGTATTCGGCGGCTTCGTACTGCGGGCCAACTCGCTTGGCCATCTGGAGCAGATCGACAGCTACGCCCCTGGCCATCAGGTCGGATTCGGAAGCTTGAACTATGTCACGGATATCCGTGGAGACTTGATCTTCGAGGGATTTGATCCCGCGGCGATCGCTCCCCCTCACCCCGTTGACGTGACTTAAATCTGTCATCGGATCACACCGAGGAGATGGTTCCTGCGGCTGCAACGGCCTTAGAGCCGAAGAATATCGGGCCATCCGAGGCCGCAGAGTTCACGACGTTGGAGCCGCACATGGACTCAACGCCCTACAATATTCGCTTTAATGGAACTTCGGACTTGTCTCCGACTATAAGTTCCGGACTGTGTACGCCCGCGGACACCGAGCTAGATCGGTTATCGATCTTCGAGTTCAGCGCCGCTGACGTTTTCCAGCACTCGCCTTTGGGTGACGTGCTAAAATCTTTAAAGAATTTGTCCTTGGAAAAGGACTCACAGCCGAACTATGTCCAGTTCGAGCTAGAGACGGATGATGAGGAATTTTGCTTCCCACTCGCACCCACTTCATAGCCACCGTCGATGACTTAACTGACGTGCTTGACTATGGCTCCGAAGACAACGACGGTATGGACGACGATGCCGACAAGGAGCAAGGCCAAGACCCGTCATTCACTGGACATTGGACGGCTACCTCTTCGTATGACGTGTACATGGTCGATACACCTAAAGGATCTGGCGATGACAAAGAAGAGCCAGATGCGAATAAAACCTCCGAGACGCGGTCCAAGCGTCGGCGGCCCAAACGCCGCTCTAAGCCCCGCCACTCAAAGGATGGCAACACTGGCACCGGAGAAAATAGTACTCCGGGCGACACCGAAAACAATGAAGACCCTGTCGGGGCTACATCCGAACAGGAACACGACAGCAGGCAAGACAACTGTGACGAACAGGCCATAGAAGATGACTCGGAGGATGATAGTTACCGTCCACCCTCCGAGGAGGAGACAAGCCTTGGCAACGAAGACTTCATCGTGCCTGAGGATCCTCTCAAGCAGGAGCGCTTTAAGCTTCAGCTCATAGCCACTGCAAGGAGCCTGAAAAAGAAACAATAACAGCTTCAAGCTGGACAAGACCTGCTCGTCGACAGATGGACTAATGTCCTAACAGTCGAGGAATACGGCCTCGAGCGCCTAGCCAAGAGCTACCCGAAACGCAGACTGCTACCTCAATTCGATGAGGAGGCGCCGGAGCACATATCTCCCTCGCGTAATGCAGACCGACCACCACGTGGTTGGGACAGGGCGGCTGAACGGCCACCCCGCAGCCGGGATAAAGCGGCAACTCAGGCCGAACAGCAGACCGCCCCACCACCCCGCCAAAATAGGGACGGAAAAGTCCGGAGTCATATGTACGACCTCCGATAGACCCTGGACAGTAGAGCAGGACACACAAGACCGATCTACGGATCGCGAGGACGTGCCTCGAAGCACGATGACGGCTACCTATTCGGACGTGACAAACCTAACCACGCTCGGGCCGAATGCCGCAGACGGACTCCATCAGAGCTCCGCCATGATGCGGCCCGATATAGAGGCGCCGCACACCCGCTCTGCTTCACAGATGAAGTACTGGATCATGAATTCCCCGAGGGGTTCAAGCCCGTCAATATCGAATCATACAATGGCACAACTGATCCTACAGTATGGATCGAGGATTTCATTCTCCACATCCACATGGCCCGAGGAGATGACCTCCACGCCATCAAATACCTCCCATTAAAGCTCAAAGGACCAGCTCGGCACTGGTTAAATAGCCTGCCTGAGAACTCCATTGGCAGCTGGGAGGACTTGGAAGAGACTTTCCTCGACAACTTCCAAGGAACTTATGTCCGGCCACCAGATGCCGATGACCTAAGCCACATAGTTCAACAACCTGGAGAATCAGCCAGCAAATTCTGGACTAGGTTCCTAACCAAAAAGAACCAGATCGTTGACTGTCCGGATGCTGAGGCCCTAGCAGCCTTCAAACACAACATCCGTGACGAATGGCTAGCACGCCACCTCGGACAAGAAAAGCCGAAGTCAATGGCAGCCCTTACGGCACTCATGACCCGCTTTTCCGCAGGTGAGGACAGCTAGCTGGCTCGTAGCAAAAACACAGCCAGCGAGGCAGGCCCCACCGAGGCCAAGAACAGCACCGGCAAGCTCCGGCGCAATAGACACAAACACCGAAGCAATGGCGACAACACCGATGACACCACAGTCAACGCCGGATTCAGTGGCTCCAAGTCTGGCCAACGGAATAAGCCCTATAAAAGGAGAAGCGGAGGACCATCCAGCTTGGACCGCATACTCGATCGACCTTGCTAGATACATGGCACCACAGACAAACCGGCCAACCATACTAACAGAGATTGCCGGGTCTTTAAACAAGCCAGCAAGGCAAACAGTAGAAACAAGGAAGTGGAGTCACAGAGTGAGGACGATGACGAAGGGCCCCGGCAGCCAAACACCAGAGGACAAAAGAAATTCCCCCCTCAAGTCAAAACGGTGAACATGATATACGCTACACACATCCCCAAAAGGGAACGCAAGCGCGCACTTAGGGACGTCTATGCGTTAGAGCCAGTCGCCCCGAAATTCAATCCGTGGTCATCATTTCCGATCACCTTTGACCGCCGAGATTACCCAACTAGCATCGGCCACGGTGGTTCAGCCACACTGGTCCTGGACCCAATCATCGATGGATTTCACCTGACACGAGTCCTAATGGACGGCGGTAGCAGCCTCAACCTGCTCTATCAGGATGCAGCACGTAAAATAAGCATCGACCCCTCACGGGTCAAACCCATGAAGACTACCTTTAAAGGAGCCATACCAGGCATAGAGGCCCGTTGTACGGGCTCAATAACGTTGGAGGTAGTATTCGGTTCACCGGATAACTTCCGAAGCAAAGAACTAATCTTCGATATCGCCCCATTCTGCAGCGGATATCACGCCTTGCTCGGACGAACCGCATTCGCTAGATTCAACGCGGTGCCACGTTACGCTTATCTAAAACTCAAGATGCGCGGTCCACTTGGCACCATTACAATAAATGGAAATACGGAACGCTCCCTCCGTACAGAGGAGCACACTGCCGCCCTAGCAGCAGAAGTACAGAGCGACCTTCTCAAGCAGCATTCTAATCCGGCTGCCGAGCCTCTGGACACCATTAAGAGGGTCCTGACCACACTGCAGCAGGTCAGCTCGGCTCATCAAGAGCCGAACTAACAATTTGACCTCCGTCCCAGCCCCGACGAGGCAACGGCACTAATATCGCGCGTACATAAACCACGCACTCAAAACCCCACGGGAATTCATGGAGGCATAACTCGTTCGCGATCCACCGTACGGCTCGACCAACCCTGGGATCCGCACGCTTTTACTTTTTCTTTCTTACGGGTTTTCTTCTCTTTTCGAGGTTTATACGGACAACCCGCTTGCAGAACACACCAAGGAGGCAAGGAGCTCTGGCTCACGAGGGAATCCCTAGGTGGTCTCTACTAAACGACTGCCATACCCGCTTTTCATACCTGCATCTTGCTCGCCCTTGGTTTCGGCATGTCAAATAGCCTTACTTGCTTATCGCATTACTTGTGCAAAGTACGCCTCGATGTACTAGTAACATCACAATGGTGAATACACGGTAGCGTCAGCTTGTTATTTAAATTTCCTATTTCCTCACTCGTTGCACACGTACACAATGGTACGTATAACCACGCCAGGGGCTCCATTATGAACCGCATTACAGCAATAAAGCCCGAACACTTTTACAGTATAGTTCGGCACCCCGAACTTATAGCATTATATGCATCGGCTCCGAATCATGTCTTTGGTCAATAGTTGGGTTGCCCGGCTCCTGTGCTTACTACCTTATGTTCTGTTGTATCGGCTAGGGTAGTAAAGGGAGAACTACTGCGATTGTGTCCCGATTCTTCCGGGCGAGCACCTCAGTAGAGAAAGCCGAAAACTGACTGTCATGATGTGGCGAGAGCTGGTCAGCTGTTCGAGAGGTTCCAAATCGTTGGAGATTTTTTCCGCTTCTTGCGAAGAATCGGTTCTTCCGATTAGGCGTCTATAGCGCCCCCAGTTCGGTCTGACGAATACCAGGGGCTTTGCCGACTTTCTCAATTGTCAAACTCCTATGGCTAAGTGAGGGCGGTAAAGGCCGCATAGTCTGATTGCCTTGTTCGTTGCGCTAAAAACCTCCTTTAATGACCAGAATGTGGAGTAAAGAGTGTTTAGATTTATCCCGAACACCCCCGTACTATCTACGTGGGGGCAGAAGCCGACAACTGGTCAACCCTCATATTTCATAAACAGCCGCACAGGAGGTAAAAGTTCAAATAAACAAGTATTATATTACATAACATCATCATTCCATATCACAGGGCAAGTTAATACACATGTTCTCATGGGAATATGATATCCTTCGAACATTGCTCCGCCACAAGGAGGGACCCCTCCAGGACACCATCAAAATAGTGCTCGGGTCAACGATGCTCCTTGCCCTCCGGCAGTCCCTCGGTCATCAGCTTCTTGGCATCTAGCTTTGCCCAATGCGTCTTGGCGCGGGCAAAAGCCATACGCGCACCTTCAACACAGACCGGCCGCTTCACGGCTTTAGCTGGTCGCCGCGGACAGGCACTCACAAGCCGTTGCACAAGTCCAAAGTAGCTGCTGAGTACAGGATCGGCAGGCCACAGCCGGACTGTCAAGTCCTTCATGGCTAGCTTGCCAACCTGTGCAGCTCGGCCAACTGCTTTAGCTGGTCGCTGAAGGGCACCAGACGTTCGGATCCCAAATATTGGGCCCAGAACAGCTTCTCTGTAGACATCCCCTCTTCGGCTCTATAATGCTCGGCCGTGTCCGACACACTGTGCGGCAGATCTATAAAGGCCCCTGGAAAAACCCACATTCAAGATAAGTACAAGGAACGTTTCTTCTACATACTTGCTCCGCATAGATGAAGAACTTACCCACCGTAATCTTCTCGGACACCTGAAGTTCCTGGAGGGCCCTTTGGGCCTCGGCTCGTGCGTCCTGGGCGCTTTGGCGAGGCTTCGCGAACTCGGACTCTTGCGCCTTACAATCGCGCCCCAAGGACCCAAATTTCACTATCGCACCCTGGAGCTCTTGCTGCGCCTTGCCAACCCAGGCCTCGTGCTACTCGCGTGAAGCGCGTTCCTTGGCCACTTTGCCCTCGGCCTTGGCCAACAACTTCTTAAGGATTGCCACCTCGATCGTGGCCCCTAATAAAGTTTATGACATTTCAGTCCGGTCGGATTATCTCATTTTTTCGAAATATACCCACAGGTTACTGCATACCTCGGCTATCCTCCAGCTGCTTCTTTACGAGGCCGAGCTCCTCCTCGGTCCGCTCCAGTTTCTGCTTCAGTCCGGAGACCTCCGCAGCATGAGCAGTGGTAGCCTGCAGCGATACCTGTTTATTAACATAGACAACCCATGTTAGACTCCTGCGATATTCATTCTTGATCCTCTACTTGGCTGTTCCTCTCGAACACCAAACAGAGCATCAGGGGCTACTGTCTATGCTGTGATATTTTTTCTACAATCACATTACTTACCTCAAAGCCTGTTAGAAGGCTAGTGCAGGCTTCGGTCAGTCCGCTTTTGGTGAACTGAACCTTCTCTATTACCGTGTCCATAAGGACACGATGCTCATCCACGATAGAGGCGCCTCGTAGCGCCTCCAGCAGATTATCCGGTGCCTTTGGATGGACAGAGGTCACCGGTGGAACAGACACGGGGGGATGCCGATCACTGGACCCCGGAGCCGTGTAAATATCCGGAATAGTATCCGGGTGAGGCCCGAAGGGAACTCGGGCCCCGTCACCAGTCCCTGTGGGAACTTTTTTCCCCGTGTGTCCGGCGACTGACGAGTCATCCTGGGACGTCACCCCGATGATCTCCGGAATCTCCCCCCCCCCCAGCCTGGGAAAGTCTTTTTGGACGCCACCTCGTCATCGCCCTTGGGTGAGACGGAATGAGCAGGTGGCGGAGACATGCTAGCCATCTCCTCCGTGGCCAGCGAATCCTCTGTCTAGGATTGCGGGGACCCATCGCGTGCCGGACTGCAGTGACAAAGTTTAAAATATGTCAATATTACAAACCAGGAAGGCGAGACGTTTGCATATCCTGGTACTTAAGAAGCGGCCTGAGGCTTGGTGCAGCGAGGTCGCTTAGGACTGCTATCAACATCCCACGCGGAGATCCACGAGGGAGCCTCTCCCCCTCTTGGGCGCCTCCGCCTCCAAACTCGTGGATGCCTCCCTTTTCTTCCTTCCTACCGCAGGGGGGGTCGCTTTCCTCCTCTTCGCCATCGTCGGTGGCTAAGGGGTCTGTCTCGTCGTCAGACGAGATGACCAAGGTGCTCCTTCGGCGAAGCCCACTCCTGGTCCCCTTGGCCGTGATTTTGACCTTCTTTTTCGGCACGTCATAAGGCGCCGGAAATAGCATCTCCGCAAGGAGTGGGGTTTCTTTGTCTTCGGGCAGCGGAGCCGAACTATTAATCCGTCCCGCTAGATCGGCCCAGGCCTGGTAAAGAAATTGATAAGAAGGCTTAGTATCCTTCCTCGAAGTATGTCCTTAAATACTATACCTTGAAGGCTTACCGAATTGGCCCGATGCTTTAAGTTGAGCCCGCGATCTTTGGTCGAGGGTGGCGGTGTCTCGCTGCCCTTGAAGAGCACCTTCCAGATATCTTCGTGTGTCGTGCCGAAAAGCCTTAGCAGCGTCTGGTGCTTGGCCGAATTGAACTCCCACAAATAACAGGTCCGACGCTGACATGGAAGGATCCGGCGTATAAGCATGACCTGGATCACATCAACGAGCTTGATCTTCCGGGTTATCATATTCTGGAGGCACGTTTGGAGCCCCGTGATCTCTTCCAAAGATCCCCCGGTCAGGCCCTTCTCTTGCCAGGAGGTAAGCCGCATCGGGACTCCGGATCGGAATTCGGGAGCCGCCGCCCAGTTGGCGTCGCAAGGCTCGGTGATATAGAACCACCCCGATTGCCATCCCTTCACCGTCTCTACAACGGAGCCTTCGAGCCAGGTGATATTGGGCATCTTGCCCACCATGGCACCTCCGCACTCGGCCTGTTGGCCGCGCACCACCTTTGGCTTTACATTAAAATCTTCAGCCATAGGCCAAAGTGAGGTGGGATGCGGAGAAAGGCTTCGCACACAACTATGAATGCGGATATATTAAGGACGAAGTTGGGGGCGAGGTCATGGAAGTCCAGTCCATAATAAAACAACAGTCCACGAACAAATGGGTGGAGAGGGAATCCTAACCCACGGACAAAATGCGCAAGGTACACCACCCTCTCTTGAGGCTCGGGGTAGGCACGATCTGTCCCTTGGCAGGGAGTCGGTGAACGATTCCCTCGGCCAGGTATCCGGCCTCTCGGAGCACCTTGATATCTTCCGGCTTCACGGAGGAAGTCATCCGCTTGCCTCCCGCTCCAGATCCAGACATGGCTAAATGCTTTTTGGAAATAGGGGAAGGTGGGAGCTTCTGCGCTAGAGATCGAGGACGGAAGGATGGAGAAGGAGGGGGTGTGGGCGAAAAGCACGAATCCTTATCCCTTTATAAAGGCTATGAATATCAGCCCCCCCGTTGGTCATAAAATCGGCCTGTTCCCAATGGGTAGTGTAAATGGCGCAGTTGGACTACCCGTGCCTATATTAATGGAAATCCCGCAATAAGGGGACACGATCTCCGCTTCGACAAAGACGTGCCAATAGAACCGCATCTCAAGACGTGGGACGGTGGGCTGGCCAACGGTTCGAAAAATGGACCAGGCAGGTGTGGCGTCATGTTACTCAAAAGCTGTCAGCGGATAGAGCTCGTGTGAAATATATATTCTCTCTGCGGTTGTGTGTGGTACATGGCAGGTCCGGATACTATCGTCGCATCCGAAGACTATCTTGGAGTTCGGAAAATGGGGAACCCGCCTTGCAATGCCAGAGACGATCTGCGCGCTGGACTCCTCTTCATTGAAGCCAGGTTCAGGGGCTACTAAGGGAGTCCTGGACTAAGGGGTCCTTAGGCGTCCGGCGTGTTATCCATTGGCCGGATTGATGGGCTACGAAGACATGAAGGCTGAAGACTGTACCCGTGTCCGGATTGGACTCTACTTGGCGTGGAAGGCAAGCTCGGCGACCGAAGATTCCCTCTTATGTAACCGACTCCATGTAAACCCTAGATCCCGTTGGTGTTTATATAAACCGAAGGCGATAGTCCGGAAAGGACAGATACATATACTCATTACCATATTCACATAGGCTAGACTTCTAGGGTTTAGCCATTACGATCTCGTGCTAGATCAACTCTTGTAATACTCATATTCATCAAGATCAATCAAGCAGGAAGTAGGGTATTACCTCCATAGAGAGGGCCCGAACCTGGGTAAACATCGTGTCCCCCATCTCCTGTTACCATCGATCCTAGACGCACAGTTCGGGACCCCCTACCCGAGATCCGCCGGTTTTGACACCGACACCACTCTCTCACTCCTGCTCTCTTTTACTGCATTAGGAGAACAGTGATTCAACTGCTACATGATGCGGTAGTTGAACCCCTTTCCTCTGCATGACCTGTCATTGCCACAGTAAATAGATGAAACCCACTAGCATGAGTAGGATTTGTTTGAGCCCTGATGTGCCTACTCATTCATGCTTGTTGTCATGCCTACTACTGCTTAGAGTTGAGTCAGGTCTGATTCATCGGGGATGAATTGGAATGTGGTGAACATGTCTTACTATTGAGAGCTAAGTGTGTGAACACGATTTGGTAAAGGTAGGGGTGAGAGGCCATGTAGGAGTACATAGTGGGTTGTCTCATTGAAACCGTCCTCATGAACTGAGTTCTATGTTTGCGATCCATGAACAGCTACTACCACACATTGGGCTCCGGGCACTCCAAGCTCTCTCGACTTATTAATCAACCTAATCTCTGTCCAGGAGTTGCAACTAGTTTCTGGTGTTTCTAGGTAGTGCTAGTAGTCTACCAAGTGGCACCCGGTACAGGTGGGCTTGGGACAGACTAGGTGAAGTGGCACGGTGTACCAAGCGTCGCCCGTTTGGTGGGCTTGGGAACCCTGCTCACATCGTTTGGGGCCGTGAGCGACACCCCGGCCGGATCTCCTTGCGGATGGAACCCGAATAGGCGATAAACCTGGACTAGGGACTTGTGTGGTTAGTCAGGTCGTGGCCGACTCCCTTGCCAGGCTTCCGCTTGAAGGTTGTCGAGATACACGACGTGTACATCATGGTAAGTGGCGAGAGCGTGTGTGAAGAAGTACACCCCTGCAGGGTTAACATCATCTATTCGAATAGCCGTGTCCGCGGTAAATGACTTTTGGGTTGCCTGTACAGTTCATAGACAAGTGAAAGTGGATACTCTAAAATGCGCAAGATAAGCGTGAGTGCTATGGATGGCCTTCTCGTGGGGAGACGGGAGCGGATCCATAGTGGTGTATTGATATGGTGAATATGTGGACTCATGGGCGCCACCTCAAAAGAGTTACTTGCAGTCGTAGTATAGGATAGCCACCGAGTCAAAGGTGGCTTGCTGCAGTCAAACTCGACCACCCCTTTATTGATACTGATGCATATGTAGCTAGTTCTGATGTAAGTCTTAATGGGTACATTTGTACTCACATTTGCTTAATTTATGTTTTTGCAGAGAGACTTCAGTCTCACTAGTAGTTCCGCATGGACTTCGACGTTTAGCTTGTTACCTCAGCTACGATCTTGTACCCTTGGGAGGGTCTTGTAGTTAGTTAGGCTTCTCAGCCTTTTTCATTCGTAGTTGTCTGTACTCAGACATGTTTATGCTTCCGCTTGTTGCTTGTATGCTCTGTATGTTGGGTCATGAGACCCATGTTTGTAATACTTGGCTCCTCGGAGCCTAATGAATAAATACTTGAGTTGTAGAGTTTTGTTATGATGCCATGTTGTATTTGCACATATCGAGCATATTGTGTGTATGATTTGAAATGGTTGGTATGCGTGGGATACGACAACTTAGTTGTTTATCCTTGGTAGCCTCTCTTACCGGGAAATGTCTCCTAGTGCTTCCACTGAGCCATGGTAGCTTGCTACTGCTCCGGAACACTTAGGCTAGCCGCCATGTGTCCTTCTTCGTTCCTGTGTCTGTCCCTTCGGGGAAATGTCACGCGGTGTCTACCGGAGTCCTGTTAGACGGCTACAGCCCGGATTCTCTGGAGTCCTGTTAGCCCAGCTGCTACAGCCCGGATTCACTCGCTGATGACCGACACGTTCGTTGCTGGGTCATGTATGCCTGTCCCTGTAAGTTAGTGCCACTTTGGGTTTACGACTAGTCATGTCAGCCCGGATTCTCTGTCATATGGATGCTAGCGACACTATGATATACGTGAGCCAAAAGGTGCAAACGGTCCCGGGCCAGGTAAGGTGGCACCCGTGGGAATACCGTGCGTGAGGCCGCAAAGTGATATGATGTTTTTACATGCTAGGTCGGTGTGACTTAGGATCAGGGTCCTGACAGCTTTGGTATCAGAGCCTGACTGCCTGTAGGATTACCAAGCCAAACTAGTCGAAGTTGAGTCTAGAAATTCTTTAGTTATGTAAGAGAATTGATTGTGGATGGGAACGTAAGGCTCTTTTTACTTCTTTACCTTAGGGCATTCTGATCCGAGTCATCCTATCTTTTCTATGGGGTTAAGGAACTAGGCTTTCTCTTCTTCTATCAGGATCACGTGTTACTAATCTGTAAACTTATAGGATTGATGAATTCAAGTCTCAATTCAGTTTCTAGTATTTCTGTGTGTTAACAGTTGGTCTCGGAACCTTGATTTTGTGGTGTTGAGTGGTCATGCCACTATTTTACAGGATGTCTCAAGTTTTTTTCGAGCATTTACAATCGTTATGCTATCCGAGTCATCCCAGGTTTCCAAATAGTCTGATGCATTTGCAAATCCCTTCTTTCCGTTCCCGATGTCCCTTTGGGCCAGTTCAACCACACCAATCGGTGAGTTGAGGTACTCTATTGCCTCGACATATATGTTGGAGCTATTATTATGACCCTAGGTGTTTTAGGGAGTCACCTAGTAAACTAGCCATGTTTTGTGTTCCCAGTGTGATGATTCTGGCCACCATTCTCGAAAGCATCCCGTGATGCCATTTAGTTAGTAGGCCTTCTATTTCTTGGTTCAAAAGCTCAAGATTCACTCTACTTACCTCGTGTTGATAGTGTTGCTCGTACCTTTAGGATATTAGTAACCTTTGCGATAGTCCTCGAGGTCTGTGGTATTTCCTTCTTCCAAATACCATAAACTGCTTATGGTAGAAGTTCTTTTGAACCAAAATATCACAACCAGAGTGCTCTTGATGAGTTCTCCATTCTACATTGTGAATCTGCAAGTTCTACCTTTCTGCATGGGTTATCCGGAAGAAATGTTGAGCTTTGCTTGACATACTAATCTATGCATCCACAACTCAGAAAAATATATGTTCCTTCGAGTTGTCCCTCTCTTTAGTTGTATCCTGATCTTTGTCTATCATTTGATAATCAAGAGCATGTCATGCATTCATGCTCATCGATACCTCATCTTGTTGTGGTCTGTCAAGCCATTCTATTCTGGAATGACTAGGAGAAACAAACTCCAGTACCTTGTCCACTTCGAGGATTGGGTCAAAGTAGTTGTATTCCGTGGATCAAAATGCCAATCTAGCTTTTGCTCCGTTCTACCTTGGAGTGTTACCATCTTTATGTCAAGAATGTCATGAGAATTGCACCACCTCTTATGAATTCTTGATGCAATGATACTTCTCGCCATCATTATTCATTACTCGGCCCCGTGTTGTTGTAACCGGAATGCCGACAAGTGAACTGTGATGTGTGAAATCAATCCTCCTAGCAACCTTGTTGCTTGGTAGTTAATGGACAATACTCTCACTCTTAGCATGATGGTTATTGAATCGTCATCCTAAGATTGATCGTGCTACCTAGTCCTTATTTCCGGTGCACTCTTCGATCAATGAGTTAGGATTGTGTCAATCCCTCACTCTTTTGATCATATCGTCTTGCCCTGAAAAGAAAGATTGTTCTCGAGCTTAATAACCTATCGGTGGTTCGTGATTCTCTGAATATCTTCTCGGAAGTATTACCAGGTTGTTCGCTCACCGCTATGTTGAGTTCGTCATCATGTTGGTTTTCTCTAAACCAATCATTCTCCAAGAATCTATGTTGGATACCCCTGAGCTAGTTGGTCAAGGTAAACAACAACTTGGAGAGTTGGAAGATAAAAGCTTTGCCCAACTTAATTCATTTCAAGGGGATATCTGTGTGTGTGTGTGTGTGTTGAAGAAAGATGATATCTTCATCGATTGGTCCTCGTGATCAGTTGTTGGATCTATTGTCTTGTCCAAACTTTGATTTTAGAGTGGGAGAACCAACGAAGTTCGTAATGTTGTCTTACTCATGGTTGTTTCCTCGAGCATACACCATTATATCTTTTGGGTCTGACCAATGCTATCACCTAGTTCACATAATTGTGGAATTCCATTTATATGGAAACTTGGATGAATTGTTGTTAGGCCCATTGACAACATTTTGATCTTGTCCATGATTCATGTTGAACATCTAAGTTAGTGTTGGAAAACTTCTGAAAGCATTTTCTTCGTGCTAGCTCATGAAGTTTATGTTCGGATGAAAGAAGTGACTTCCTCTAATACATGTGCATTTGATGCAAGTTGTCGCCGTGAATTCGAGAAAGTCAATGTTGCTTCCTCTGGAATAATCCCAAGTCAGTAATGCATGCGCGAAGTATTCTATGGTTTGATAGGTTTGGCCACCTCCATTCCATATGTAATTCCTAGCACACCAAGCCACTGACTGATTTGTTCTAGGAAAAGGAGTTAAATGCTAATCCATGGTAATGCACAAGACTTCGGTATCCTTGATGATGGTTCCCCACCAGAACTCGGTAGTGTTTCGTTGTAAGACTACTATGTGGTCATGCTTGTCTGAGACAGCGCGCTCAGATGTGTGTAGCAGAACCTGTCGGCGTTCTGGAAACGGGGGTCCCCAGACTTGCCTGCCTGCGGCCCACGACGTGGCTCCGCGAGAGGGCCCGTACGGCTCATCTTCATCAACAAGCATTCAAGACCCTCGCGAGGGGCCAAGCCTCGCGAAGTGGACGACGCAAGACCTCCTTGGGAGCGGCCTCACCAAGTTGGCTCGCGAGCGGCGGAGAGATCAAGGCAAGGCAAACCTCGCGAGGTTCCAGTGACGTGAGCCATGACGATCGAGACCAGGCGGGCGCCAGCGCGCGTAGCGTCCTTGTTTCCTCTTTGGTGCTAAGGAGGCAAGCGTAGGCGAGGAGTACGGAGGCGTCAAGCAAATGTTTCCATATCGGTGCAACGAGACCAAGACTAGCAGGACAGCAAGACGGAGGTCACCATGGATCCCAAGGCGGCGTCACCACCATAGCCTTTTGCAGGCTGATAACCCACAAGTATAGGGGATCAATTGTAGCCTCTTTCGATAAGTAAGAGTGTCGAACCCAACGAGGAGCTAAAGGTAGAACAAATATTCCCTCAAGTTCTATCGACCACCGATACAACTCTACGCACGCTTAACGTTCGCTTTACCTAAAACAAGTATGAAACTAGAAGTACTTTGTAGGTGTTGTTGGATTGGTTTGCAAGAATATAAAGAGCGCGTAAATAAAAAGTAGGGGCTGTTTAGCTAAAGAAGCAATAAAGTTAGTATAGCGAGTGTGGAAAAGTGGTGGTAGGAGTTGCGAAATTGTCCCTAAGTAATTGACTACGTTACTAGACCGATGGCAAGTTTTATGTGGGAGAGGCCACTGCTAGTATGTCATTCCTGACTTGGAATTCTATGCACTTATGATTGGAACTATTAGGAAGCGTCCGCAACTACTAACGTACATTAAGGTAAAACCCAACCATAGCATTAATATATATTGGTCCCCCTTCAATCCCGTATGCATCAATTTCTATGCTTGGTTGAAGCTTCTGTCACTCTTGCCCTCCAATGCATAGTCCTATCAACATACAACTAACCCTATGGTGTGATTGATACGCCTCCAACGTATCTATAATTTATGAAGTATTCATGCTATTATATTATCTGTTTTGGATGTTTATGGGCTTTACTAAACACTTTTATATTATTTTTGGGACTAACCTATTAACCGGAGGCCCAGCCCAAATTGTTGTTTTCTTGCCTATTTCAGTGTTTCGAAGAAAAGGAATATCAAACGGAGTCCAAACGGAATGAAACCTTCGGGAGAGTTATTTTTGGAACGGAAGCAATCCAGGAGACTTGGAGTAGACGTTAGGGAAGCTTCGAGGAAGCCACGAGGGAGGGAGGCGCACCCTACCCCCCTGAGCGTGCCCCCACCCTCGTGGGCCCCTCGTGGCTCCCCTGACCGACTTCTTTCGCCTATATATATCCATATACCCTAAAAACATCGGGGAGCAGAATAGATCGGGAGTTCCGCCGCCGCAAGCCTTTGTAGCCACCAAAAACCAATCCGGACCCTGTTCCGGCACCCTGCCGGAGGGGGGGACCCTCACCGGTGGCCATCTTCATCATCCCGACGCTCTCCATGACGAGGAGGGAGTAGTTCACCCTCGGGGCTGAGGGTATGTACCAGTAGCTATGTGTTTGATCTCCCTCTCTCGTGTTCTTGAGGTGATACAATCTTGATGTATCGCGAGCTTTGCTATTATAGTTGGATCTTACAATGTTTCTCCCCTTCTACTCTCTTGTAATGGATTGAGTTTTCCCTTTGAAGTTATCTTATTGGATTGAGTCTTTAAGGACTTGAGAACACTTGATGTATGTCTTGCATGTGCTTATCTATGGTGACAATGGGATATCATGTGATCTACTTGATGTATGTTTTGGTGATCAACTTGCGGGTTCACCTTGTGAACTTATGCATAGGGGTTGGCACACGTTTTCGTCTTGACTCTCCGGTAGAAAGTTTGGGGCACTCTTTGAAGTAATTTGTGTTGGTTTGAATAGATGAATCTGAGATTGTGTGATGCATATCGTATAATCATACCCACGGATATTTGAGGAGACATTGGAGTATCTAGGTGACATTAGGGTTTTGGTTGATTTGTATCTTAAGGTGTTATTCTAGTACGAACTCTATGATAGATCGAACAGAAAGAATAGCTTCGTGTTATTTTACTATGGACTCTTGAATAGATCGATCAGAAAGGATAGCTTTGAGGTGGTTTCGTACCCTACCATTATCTCTTTGTTTGTTCTCCGCTATTAGTGACTTTGGAGTGACTCTTTGTTGCATGTTGAGGGATAGTTATGTGATCCAATTATGTTATTATTGTTGAGAGAACTTGCACTAGTGAAAGTATGAACCCTAGGCCTTGTTTCAATGCATTGCAATACCGTTTGTGCTCACTTTTATCATTAGTTACCTTGCTGTTTTTATAATTTCAGATTACAAAAACCTATATCTACCATCCATATTGCACTTGTATCACCATCTCTTCGCCGAACTAGTGCACCTATACAATTTACCATTGTATTGAGTGTGTTGGGGACACAAGAGACTCATTGTTATTTGGTTGCAGGGTTGTTTGAGATAGACCATCTTCATCCTACACCTCCCATGGATTGATAAACCTTAGGTCATCCACTTGAGGGAAATTTGCTACTGTCCTACAAACCTCTGCACTTGGAGGCCCAACAATGTCTACAAGAAGAAGGTTGCGTAGTAGACATCAAGCAGTTTCTGGCGCCGTTGCCGGGGAGGTTAGTGCTTGAAGGTATATCTTTAGATCTTGCAATCGAATCTTTTAGTTTCTTGTTTTATCACTAGTTTAGTTTATAAAAGAAAATTACAAAAAAGATGGAATTGAGTTTGCCTCATACGCTTCATCTTTTTAATATCTTTCGTGAGTATGATGGAATGGAAAATTGTGCCAAAGTGCTAGAAGAATAATTACATAGAATGCTTGGCATAAAATATGTGAATGATGAGCATGATTGCAATGTTGTTAGTATGAATTCTTTGAATACCCATGATGCTAATGATATGCAAAGCCACAAGCTTGGGGATGCTATGTTTGATGAAGATGATATGTTTTGTCCCCCAAGTTTTGATGAGCAAATTTATTATGATGAAAGCATGCCTCCTATTTATGATAATTATATTGATGAAAGTGGGTTTGGAAGAGTGTCAACTTTAGGAAGTAATGATCCCACTATTTTGGAGGGTGTTGAATCTTATAATATTTATGAAAGTGGATTTGGAGAGGTCATGACTTTATTTAGTGATGAATCCACTATTTTCGAAGAGGCTCCAATTGATTATGAGAAAAAAATTGCTATCTATGATGATTATTGTGATGACTTGTATGCTATTAAGAATAATGATAACCATGAACCTTGTCATCATGATTTTAGTTTTCAATTGGATTATGCCTCACATGATAGTTATTTTGTTGAGTTTGCTCCCGCTATTCCGAATGAGAAGAATTTTGCTTATGTGGAGAGTAGTAAAATTTATATTCTTGTGCATCATGAGAATAATGTTTTATGTGATGGTTATATTGTTGAATTCATTCATGATGCTACTGAAAATTATTATAAGGGAATATCAAGTTTCCTCTCTATGTGCTTAAAGTTTTGAAGTTAGGCTTGTTTTGCCTTCCTATGCTAGTTGATTATTGTTCCCATAAGTTGTTCGCTCACAAAATCCCTATGCATAGGAAGTGGGTTAGACTTCAATGTGCTAGTCATATTCTTCATGATGCTCTCTTTATGTTTCAATTCTTATCTTTTATGTGAGCATCATTGAAATCATCATGCCTAGCTAGGGGCGTTAAACGTTAGCGCTTGTTGGGAGACAACCCAATATTTACCCCTACTGTTTTTGTGTGTTACATGATTAAGCTACTGTAGTAATCATGTTCTATAGCTTTTGTTTCAATAAAGTGCCAAGTAGAACCTTTGGGAAGACTTGGGTGAAGTCTTTTTGATCTTGCTGTAAAAAACAGAAACTATAGTGCTCACGAGATTAGCTACAAATTTTTACTGGAGAGTGCTATTTAGTTGATTACTTTTGAAGATGATTAACAGACAAATTCCTCAGTTTCACCAATTTATTTCAGAATTTTTGGAGTTCCATAAGTATACGTTTGATACAGATTACTATAGACTGTTCTGTTTTTGACAGATTCTGTTTTCTATGTGTTGTTTGCTTATTTTGATGAATCTATGAGTAGTATCGGAGGGTATGAACCATAGAGAAGTTGGAATACAGTAGGTTTAACACAAATATAAATAAAGAATGAGTTCATTACAGTACTTTTAAGTGGTGGTTTGTTTTATTTCGCTAACGGAGCTTACGAGTTTTCTGTTGAGTTTTGTGTTGTGAAGTTTTCAAGTTTTGGGTAAAAGATTCGATGGACTATGGAATAAGGAGTGGAAAGAGCCTAAGCTTGGGGATGCCCAAGGCACCCCAAGGCAATATTCAAGGACAACCAAGAGCCTAAGCTTGGGGATGCCCCGGAAGGCATCCCCTCTTTTGTCTTCGTTCATCGTAACTTTACCTGGAGCTATATTTTTATTCACCACATGATATGTGTTTTGCTTGGAGCGTCATTTTATTTTGTTAGGATTTGTATCTGTTATTCATAACAATGTTTTGCATCTTTTATTTCAATAAAAGTGGCATTGATAGCCTTTACTATGCCTATTTTACAAGTCTACATGTTGCTGTTTGAAAACACAAAGTTTACCGCTGTTGAAAAAATTCCCTAGAAAATTCAAAATGTGATAAAATGTTGAAACCTTTTGCATAATAAGCTCTGATAAATTTACTACAGTGGAAATTTTCTTTCATAATTTTTAGAGCTAGGGAAGTATCGATCTTGCTGCATTCTTTACAGACTGTCCTGTTTAGGCAGATTGCTGTTATGTTTGCATTGTTTGCATATGTTTGCTTCTTTAATGATTCTATTTGAGGATAGGACTATTAAATATGCAGAGGAATTTAGTATGCAATGTTGAATAATAATTTTAGTGATTTGCTACAGTATAGTATGATAAGGTTTTTGCATTGGTTTATACTAACTTATCTCAAGAGTCTTTGTTGAGTTTTGTGTGGATGAAGCTTTTGAGATTTAGGGAGACCGTGATATGAGAGGAATTAAGGAGACACAAAAGCTCAAGCTTGGGGATGCCCAAGTCATTCCAAGATAATATTTCAAGAAGTCTCAAGCGTCTAAGCTTGGGGATGCCCCGGTTGGCATCCCACCTTTCTTCTTCAACAACTATCGGTTAGTATCGGCTGATCCTAAGTTTTTGCTTCTTCACATGATGTTTGATATTATTAGATGTCATTTTATTTTGTTTTGCTTGCTGATTGAATAAAGGATCAAGATCTGAAATTATTAAATGGGAGAGTTTTCACATAGCTAAATAACTATTTAACTACTCATCGATCTTCACTTATATCTTATTGGAGTAGTTTGTCATTTACTCGTGTGCTTCACTTATATCCTATGAGTAAATAGTTGAATGAGCGAATATCATAAATCTGAAATTATATATGTTTCATATGCTTATCCCATGGGGAGTAATGACTTCACATATAAGAAGTAGAGGTGGTAAATTTATTGATGGTTAGCAAACATTGTATTGGTCACTTGAACAATTCATGAAAGAATATTGAGGGAAGAGAGATTTCACATATAAATATACTATCTTGGATATCTTTTGTAATTGTGAGAACTCATTAAAATATGACATGTTAAAAGGTTGATGTTGGACAAGGAAGACAACGTAATGGGTTATGTTTTCTTATATCTGAAATAAAGTATATTGTCATGGATCATCCAACATGCTGAGCTTGCCTTTCCCCCTCATGCTAGCCAAATTTTGCACCAAGTAGAGATACTACTTGTGCTTCCAAATATCCCTTAAACCAGTATTGCCATGAGAGTCCACCATACCTACCTATGGATTGAGTAAGATCCTTCAAGTAAGTTGTCATCGGTGCATGCAATAAAAAATGCTCTCTAAATATGTATGATCTTTTAGTGTGGAGAAAATAAGCTTTATACGATCTTGTGATATGGAAGCAATAAAAGCGACGGAGTGCATAATAAAGGTCCCTATCACAAGTGGCAATATAAAGTGACATTCCCTCGCATTAAGATTTTGTGCATCCAACTATAAAAGCGCATGGAAACCTCTGCTTCCCTCTGCGAAGGGCCTATCTTTTATTCTTGTCTTATACCTTATGCAAGAGTCATGGTGATCTTCACCTTTCCTTTTTACGTTTTATCCTTTGGCAAGCACATTGTGTTGGAAAGATCCTGATATATATATCCAATTGGATGTAAGGCATCATGAACTATTATTGTTGACATTACCCTTGAGGTAAAAGGTTGGGAGGCGAATCTATAAGCCCCTATCTTTCTCTGTGTCTGATTAAAACTTTGAACCCATAAATATCGCGTGAGTGTTAGCAATTGTGAAAGACTAAATGATAGTTGAGTTTTTGAAGTTTGCTGAATCAAAGCTCTGACATAGACTCTTCCTGAAAATAAGATGAATTGTAATTGTTTGATGACTAATAACACAGTTTGTTAGTTTTCAAGAAAGTTTATGATCTATACATTAACATGTGAATAGTTTGTTACTTGATTATGAAAAGTTTTATGAGCTGAGCTACTGTTATGACATTTGATGATGCTAGAAAAGGTGATTGAAATTATCATTGATCAAACTTGTGCACCTGCTAGCATTCAAACTTCATAAATTCTTTCTTTTATCATTTACCTACTCGAGGACGAGTAGGAATTAAGCTTGGGGATGCTGATACGTCTCCAACGTATCTATAATTTATGAAGTATTCATGCTATTATATTATCTGTTTTTGATGTTTGGGCTTTACTAAACACTTTTATATTATTTTTTAGACTAACCTATTAACCGGAGGCCCAGCCCAAATTGCTGTTTTCTTGCCTATTTCAGTGTTTCGAAGAAAAGGAATATCAAACGGAGTCCAAACGGAATGAAACCTTCAGGAGAGTTATTTTTAGAACAGAAGCAATCCAGGAGACTTGGAGTAGATGTCAGGGAAGCTTCGAGGAAGCCACGAGGCAGGGAGGCACGAACCACCCTTGTGGGCCCCTCGTGGCTCCCCTGACCGACTTCTTTTGCCTATATATATCCATATACCCTAAAAACATCGGGGAGCAGAATAGATCGGGAGTTCCGCCGCCGCAAGCCTCTGTAGCCACCAAAAACCAATCGGGACCCTGTTCCGGCACCCTGCCGGAGGGGGGGAACCCTCACCGGTGGCCATCTTCATCATACCGGCGCTCTCCATGACGAGGAGGGAGTAGTTCACCCTCGGGGCTGAGGGTATGTACCAGTAGCTATGTGTCTGATCTCTCTCTCTCTCTCGTGTTCTTGAGGTGATACGATCTCGATGTATCACGAGATTTGCTATTATAGTTGGATCTTATGATGTTTCTCCCCCTCTACTCTCTTGTAATGGATTGAGTTTTCCCTTTGAAGTTATCTTATCGGATTGAGTCTTTAAGGATTTGAGAACACTTGATGTATGTCTTGCATGTGCTTATCTGTGGCGACAATGGGATATCATGTGATCTACTTGATGTATGTTTTGGTGATCAACTTGCGGGTTCACCTTGTGAACTTATGCATAGGGGTTGGCACACATTTTCGTCTTGACTCCCCGGTAGAAACTTTGGGGCACTCTTTGAAGTACTCTATGTTGGTTTGAATAGATGAATCTAAGATTGTGTGATGCATATCGTATAATCATACCCACGGATACTGGAGCATTGGAGTATCTAGGTGACATTAGGGTTTTGGTTGATATGTATCTTAAGGTGTTATTCTAGTACGAACTCTATGATAGATCGAACGGAAAGAATAGCTTCGTGTTATTTTACTACGGACTCTTGAATAGATCGATCAGAAAGGATAACTTTGAGGTGGTTTCGTAACCTACCATAATCTCTTTGTTTGTTCTCCGCTATTAGTGACTTTGGAGTGACTCTTTGTTGCATGTTGAGGGATAGTTATGTGATCCAATTATGTTATTATTGTTGAGAGAACTTGCACTAGTGAAAGTATGAACCCTAGGCCTTGTTTCAACGCATTGCAATACCGTTTGTGCTCCCTTTTATCATTAGTTACCTTGCTGTTTTTATAATTTCAGATTACAAAAACCTATACCTACCATCCATATTGCACTTGTATCACCATCTCTTCGCCGAACTAGTGCACCTATACAATTTACCATTGTATTGGGTGTGTTGGGGACACAAGAGACTCTTTGTTATTTCGTTGCAGGGTTGTTTGAGAGAGATCATCTTCATCCTATGCCTCCCACGGATTGATAAACCTTAGGTCATCCACTTGAGGGAAATTTGCTACTGTCCTACAAACCTCTGCACTTGCAGGCCCAACAACGTCTACAAGAAGAAGGTTGCGTAGTAGACATCAGTGATCCATGCACGCGCTCATATGATGGGCACCAAAGGACAGCAACATAACCACAAGCAAATTAAATCAACCATAGTAATTCACCAATCACCGATAGGACAACGAAAATACTCAGGCATCATAGGATGGCAACACATCATTGGATAATAATATGAAGCATAAAGCACCATGTTCAAGTAGAGGGTACAGCGGGTTGCGGGAGAGTGGACCGCTGTAGATAGATGGGGGAAGGTGATGGAGATGTTGGTGAAGATGATGGAGGTGTTGGTGTAGATCGCGGTGATGATGATGTCCCCGGCGGCGTTCCGGCGCCACCGGGAGAGAGGGGGAGAGAGCCCCCCTTCTTCTTCTTCTTCTTCTTCTTCCTTGACATCCTCCCTAGATGGGAGAAGGGTTTCCCCTCTGGTCCATGGTCTCCATGGCATGGGAGGGGCGAGAGCCCCTCCGAGATTGGATATGTCTCTCTGTCTTTCTCTGTTTCTGCGCTCTGGGATTCTGCCCTTTCACCGTTTCTTATATATCCGGAGATCCGTAACTCCGATTGGATTGAAACCTTCGCCCAGATTTTTCTCCGACAATTAGCTTTCTTGCGGCCAAAGAAGAGCAGCAACCGCCTTACGGGGGGCCCACGAGGGTCAGGGGCGCGCCCCCTGCCTCTTGGCCCCCTCGGGCACCTTCTCGCGTTGATTTTTCCATCTATTTTTATCCCGTTTGGACTCCGTTTGATATGGAGTTTCTGCGAAACAAAAATATTCAACAAACAGGAACTAGCACTGGGCACTGGATCAATATGTTAGTCCCAAAAATAGTATAAAAAGTTGCCAAAAGTATATGAAAGTTGTATAATATTGGCATGGAACAATCAAAAATTATAGATACGACGAAGACGTATCAACATCCCCAAGCTTAATTCCTGCTCGTCCTCGACTAGGTAAATGATAAAAAAGATAATTTTTGATGTGGAATGCTACCTAGCATAATCTTGATCTTGTAATCTAATCATGGCATGAATATTAAGACACGAGTGATTCAAAGCAATAGTCTATCATTTGACATTAAGACAATAATACTTCAAGTATACTAACCAAGCAATTATGTCTTATCAAAATAACATAGCCAAAGAAAGATCATCCCTACAAAATCATATAGTTTGGCCATGCTTCATTTCAGTCACACAAAATGCTCCCATCATGCACAACCTCGATGACAAGCCGAGCAATTGGTTCATACTTTTTAACGCGCTTCAGCCTTTTCAACCCTCACGCAATACATGAGCGCAAGCCATGGATATAGCACTATGGGTGAAATAGAATATGGTGATGGAGGTTTGTGTGAGAAGACAAAAAAGGAGAAAGTCTCACATCAACGCGGCTAATCAACGGGCTATGGAGATGCCCATCAATTGATGTCAATGTGAGGAGTAGGGATTTCCATGCAACAGATGCACTAGAGCTATAAGTATATGAAAGCTCAAACTAGAAACTAAGTGGGTGTGCATCCAACTTGCTTGCTCATGAAGACCTCGGGCATTTGAGGAAGCCCATCATCGGAATATACAAGTCAAGTTCTATAATGAAAATTCCCACTAGTATATGAAAGTGATAACTCAAGAGACTCTCTATATGAAGAACATGGTGCTACTCTGAAGCACAAGTGCGGTAAAAGGATAATAACATTGTCCCTTCTCTCTTTTTCTCTCATTTTTTTTCTTTTTTCTTTTTTTTCTTTTTTCTTTTTTTTCTTTTTTTGGTGGGCTTCTTTGGCCCCTTTTTTTATTTGGGCTTCTTTGGC
The DNA here is from genome assembly GCF_018294505.1 of Triticum aestivum. Classification (NCBI taxonomy): domain Eukaryota; kingdom Viridiplantae; phylum Streptophyta; class Magnoliopsida; order Poales; family Poaceae; genus Triticum; species Triticum aestivum. The sequence goes on from NC_057802.1 coordinate 103,638,917, forward strand.
CTCTTTTATTTTGAAAACCTCACATGGGACAATGTTCTAATAATGATGATCATCACACTTTTATTTACTTACAACTCAATATTACAACTCGATGTCTAGAACAAAAATATGACTCTATATGAATGCCTCCGGCGGTGTACCGGGATGTGCAATGATCTAGCGTAGCACTGACATCAAAAAACGGACAAGCCACGAAAACATCATGCTAGCTATCTTACGATCATGCAAAGCAATATGACAATGAATGCTCAAGTCATGTGTATGATGATGATGGAAGTTGCATGGCAATATATCTCCGAATGGCTATGGAAATGCCATGATAGGTAGGTATGGTGGCTATTTTGAGGAAGATACAATGAGCTTATGTGTGATAGAGCGTATCATATCACGGGGTTTGGATGCACCGGCGAAGTTTGCACCAACTCTCGAAGTGAGAAAGGGCAATGCACGGTACCGAAGAGGCTAGCAATGATGGAAGGGTGAGAGTGCGTATAATCCATGGACTCACATTAGTCATAAAGAACTCATATACTTATTGCAAAAGTTTATTAGCCCTCGAAGCAAAGTACTACTACGCATGCTCCTAGAGGGATAGATTAGTAGGAAAAGACCATTGCTCGTCCCCGACCGCCACTCATAAGGAAAGCAATCAAAGAACACCCCATGCTTCAAATTTGTCACACAACATTTACCATACGTGCATGCTACGGGACTTGCAAACCTCAACACAAGTATTTCTCAATTTCACAACTACCCAACTAGCACGACTCTAATATCACCATCTTTATATCGCAGAACTATTGCAAGGAATCAAACATTTCATATTAAGTGATCTACAAGTTTTATGTAGGATTTTATGACTAACCATGTGAATGACCAATTCCTGTCATCTCTCTAAATAGATATAAGTGAAGCAAGAGATTTTAATTCTTTCTACAAAAGATATGCCCACGCTCTAACAAATATAAGTGAAGCAAAAGAGCATTCTACTGTGACGCCCGGATATTTAAGCTACAGTAAACCTCTGCTAAAGGTGCCACGTCACCTCCGTTACTATTGCTAATCTCGCGTTAGTCTAGAACCGATCCAAATTCAAATTTAAAATCAAGCAAACAATAAAGTTTTCAAATATTAAAAATAAAATGTTTGGGGTGAGCCAAATAATGCATAGGTAATTATGGTGGAGAGACCACACTTTCATAAAAGGTTTAAATACTCTAGAATGTTTTAAACAGTAGCAAAACAATTATCTAAATGCCTCGTTGTTTTATAAAATGCTAAGCTATTCAGGTAAAACTTTTTATGGCAATGGGTTATTCCGGGAAATTGTTTTAGGGGCTATTGTCATATTTTACTAAACTAAAATTAATGTGTAAATAAAAGAAAACAAAAGAAAGGGAAACAAAAACAAAAGCTAAACAAAAGGAGAAGTAGACCCCCCTCCACTGGGCCGAATGGCCCAGCTGGTCGACCAACTACCCTGGCCTATATGGCCTGCCCACCACCAAACCCTAGCACCCCCTCACCCCCACTTCCCCCCGCACGATTCCCTCTCCCTCCCCTGATCCCCTCCTGGATCGGGATCGACCCCCGCCGCCGCCGCACGAGGACCTGGACGGAGCTACCCCG
>NC_057802.1:103641175-103649188 GCF_018294505.1 Triticum aestivum
GCCGCTCGCCGGCACGGGACGGTCCTCCCCGACCTCGCCGGCCCGCCCCGGGCTGTCGTGCCTGTCGCCGCCCCGCGCGCCCCTGGGCGTGTGCCCGCTCGGGCTGGCGCCCGGCACCCATCTCCGCCCCGGCACCCGTTAGCCCGAGCTCGATTGGCCCCGTGGGCCAATGACAAGTGGGGCCCCGCGCCCAGAATGTTTTATAATAATAATAATAATAATAATTAATTAATTAATTAATTAAAGACTTAATTAACTTAATTCAGCCTAATTAATTAACCTAATCACTCAATTAAATTAACTAATCATGTTTAGTTAACCTAAGTCAATGACAACCGGGACCCACGCGTCAGTTTGACCAAGTCAACTGACTGTTGACTACTGACATCACCCTGATGTCATGCTGACGTCATAATGACATTTCCTAATTAATTTAAGTCTGTTAATTCTAAAACGATTTAAAAACTTTGAAAATTAATATTAAATAATCCATAACTCGGATGAAAAAACTGTGTACATGAAAGTTGCTCAGAACGACGAGACGAATCCGGATACGCAACCCGTTCGTCCGCCACACATCCCTAGCATAGCAAACACGCAACTTCCCCCCTCCGGTTCATTTGTCCGAAAACGCGAAACACCGGGGATACTTTCCCGGATGTTTCCCCCCTTCGCCGGTATCACCTATCCCTACATTAGGTCAGCCCTAGCACAATGTTGTGCCGAATCTTGTTTTGTAATGATTTGATTGCTCTGTTATTTATTGCGTTCCTCCTCCGTTACTTCTTTCCGGTAGACCCCGAGACCGACGCCGCCGCTACCCGGTACGGCTACGGTGTTGATGACCCCTCCTTCTCGGCTGAGCTTCCAGGCAAGCCCCCCCCCCCTTGATCACCAGATATCGCCTATTCCTTCTCTATACTGCTTGCATTAGAGTAGTGTAGCATGTTACTGCTTTTGGTTAATCCTATTCTCATGCATAGCCTGTCATTTGTTGCTACAGTTGTTACCCTTACCTGCTATCCTACTGCTTAGTATAGGATGCTAGTGTTCCATCAGTGGCCCTACACACTTGTCCGTCTGCCATGCTATACTATCGGGTCGTGATCACTAGGGAGGTGATCACGGGTATATACTATATACTTTATATACATGACTCATGTGGTGGCTAAAGTCGGGTTGGCTCGTTGAGTACCCGCAAGTGATTCTGATGAGGGGGCTGAAAGGACAAGTGGCTCCATCCCGGTAGAGGTGGGCCTGGGTTCCTGACGGCCCCCGACTGTTACTTTGAGGCGGAGCGACAGGGCGGGTTGAGACCACCTAGGAGAGAGGTGGGCCTGGCCCTGGTCGGCGTCCGCGGATACTTAATAATAACACGCTTAACGAGTTCTTGGTATTTGATCTGAGTCTGGCCATTTGGTCTATACACACTAACCAACTACATGGGAACAGTTATGGGCACTCGGCATCGTGGTATCAGCCAAAGCTCTTTTTGACGTCAGCGACTGAGTGGAGCGCGCCGCATTGGACCGTAAGCTCGCGCTTGTATTAAGGGGGCTAGGTCTGCTTCCGGCCGCGTACGCAACGTGCAGGTGTGCAATGGGCGATGGGCCCAGACCCCTGCGCGCATAGGATTTAGACCGGCGTACTGACCTCTCTGTTGAGCCTAGGTGGGGCTGCAACGTGTTGATCTTCCGAGGCCGGGCATGACCCAGGAAAGTATTTCCGGCCAAATGGGATCGAGCGTGTTGGGTCATGTGGTGCACCCCTGCAGGGAATTTTATCTATTCGAATAGCCGTGCCCCTCGGTAACAGGACGACCCGGAGTTGTACCTTGACCTTATGACAACTAGAACTGGATACTTAATAAAACACACCCTTCCAAGTGCCAGATATAACCCGGTGATCGCTCTCTAACAGGGCAACAAGGAGGGGATCGCCGGGTAGGATTATGCTATGCGATGATACTTGGTGAACTTACCATCTACTCTCTTCTACATGCTGCAAGATGGAGGCTGCCAGAAGCGTAGTCTTCGACAGGATTAGCTATCCCCCTCTTATTCTGGCATTCTGCAGTTCAGTCCACCGATATGGCCCTTTACACATATACCCATGCATATGTAGTGTAGCTCCTTGCTTGCGAGTACTTTGGATGAGTACTCATGGTTGCTTTTCTCCCTCTTTTCCCCCTTCACTTTCTACCTGGTTGTCGCAACCAGATGCTGGAGCCCAGGAGCCAGATGCCACCGTCGACAACGACTCCTACTACACCGGAGGTGCCTACTACTACGTGCAGCTCGCTGGCGATGACCAGGAGTAGTTAGGAGGATCCCAGGCAGGAGGCATGTGCCTCTTTCGATCTGTATCCCCGTTTGTGCTAGTCTTCTTAAGGCAAACTTGTTTAACTTATGTCTGTAGTCAGATATTGTTGCTTCCGCTGACTCGTCTATGATCGAGCACTTGTATTCGAGCCCTCGAGGCCCCTGGCTTGTATTATGATGCTTGTATGACTTATTTATGTTTTAGAGTTGTGTTGTGATATCTTCCCGTGAGTCCCTGATCTTGATCGTACACATTTGCGTGCATGATTAGTGTACGATTGAATCGGGGGCGTCACAAGTTGGTATCAGAGCCGACTGCCTGTAGGAATCCCCCTTCCACACTCCTTGGCCGAAGTCGAGTCTAGACATTGCAAAACTTTTACTAACATGGTTGTGTGGCTTACGGGCCCACGTCGCCATTGAGTGGTATTAGGATCTTTTACTCCTTGTCTATACTCTGGGACTCTGATCTCTCTTCTATTCGGGTTAAGTGAATTTTTCTAAATCTAACATTAGGATCTCGTTATCACTTTCACCCGGAGAGCCCCTTATTACTGATGATCGTCTGCTGCACGTGAAGACCCTGAAGATACTCTCCGCTGATAACCCGAGAACTTGTGTTCGTCGCTTTTGCAATTCCCTTTCATCGATAAATTCCTATGGATAACCACGTATACTCGCCATTCATACAATGTTTCCCAGTTGATCTTGTTATTACAAGATACCCCGAAATTCTCTCTGTTGTTCCGAGAATCCTTTGAGCTTACTGCCTTACTGTTCTTTGTCACCTGAATACCCCTACGGATAATTCTCGCACTTACCGAGTATCCACTCATCCCCAGTTGATTCAAGTATTTCACAAAAGTGTTCAAAATACCATTCGATCTTCTGAAAATCCTCAGGAGGCTTTTCGCTCTTGAAATTCTTGCTTACTTGCATTATGATTAATCTTAAGTCTCGTAATCTTATTGGCATCTCTTGTCATTATCATTTTGAGTCCGTTGATTCAATTTGTTGCGAATGCTCGCAGTCCTCAATCAAAGCCTAGAATTCATCCTTCCGGCTCAGACGTCATTTGAAACATGAACTGGTTATCGACCAATCAAATTGCCGTCGATTGTACCCCTAAGTCTATTCAACTTATCCATTCTTAATCAGACCATTGGCTTCTGATCCCTTGATTTGGAAATGATAATTCCTTTGCATTTGAGCTTTGAATTACTCTGTTGTTTTTATAGTCCGATGCCCTTTCGTTCCTTCTTCCTCTGATAGAGTACCGATACTCGCATCAGCTCCGTTGTAGACCACAAGACCCCTTGTTGGATTATTATCCGACAGTGTCCTTCATATTCAATCTCCTTGAGAAGTTCTTCCCTCATACATAATGCCTTCGGTAAATTGTATCCTCTCCTTTTGTCACCCATGCTCTACTATCGAGCTTGTGTTATTTACTATTGAAGCTTGTGGTATATGTTCCCAATATGACCCTAAGGGTTGAACCTATGCCTTTCCAGATCCAGGTAAACCCGAGAGCTATCACGAGTCATACTCTTCTGGAGTTTTGCTAGATAAAATTTAAACATTACAACTTCTTCGAAAAATGACAAGTGAATGAAAGGGTATGCATTGGAGAAGTGGGAGTCTACCTTGAACTTTGTGTTCATGCCCATGGACACGATGTAGATCCTATCATAGAAGCTTCTTGTAATAATAACTATTTCCTTGATATGATATCGTCTAGTATCTGTATATTGATCCTTTTGCAATCGTGGTTCCGACCATGTTCTCCTTTAAATACCATTTCTCGTGCAAGTTTAAGCACTTGTCCTCTGCAGAGCAATACCCCCGTCCAACCTCTACTTTGGTCTGTCGTCGAGTAATCCCCCCTGGTATCTCGAGAATGCCAAGGAACTACTTAACTTCTTATGAGTTCTTCATCAACTAATATTCTTGCCGATTCCATTTTTCCAACGGGTTCTGAGTTGTTAGAACCCCTCAAGGACACCGATAAGTGAATCAATTTCGCACTCCGATTCAATAACTCTAAGTAATTTTTGTTGCTTACGAGTTTAATAATCCTTCAAGTCATTCCTAGCCTGCTCGGCTATATCATTAGCGTGCTAAATTTTAACTGTGCTACCTGGTCCTTAACCCCGGAGCACAACTTTCGATGATGAGCTAAGCTTACGCTGATCTTCCTCTCATACCATTTCACCTTGAACAACAAGCTTGATTTCAAGTTTGTGTCCTACCGATGGTTCCAATAACCGTCTGCTTCATCATCCCTTTGACTTGATGTCGTCGCTGATTGATTACATCTTCATGAAATCTCTCGACAAATGTGTCGTGATCATCATCAACCTTATGCGCTCTTCCAGGATATTGATTGAGTTCATGATTAGAAATACCATCCTTGCCCTCGATGATCTGTGTTATTATCGACCACTTTATTGCCTTCCCACCAACACAAGCTTGTTCGTGTTTGGTGTTATACCTTGAGTTCCTTGCTATCCAGCAATTGTTCTTCTTTACCTTGGAACATTAACATCTCTTTTGTCCTCAATGTTGTGAGAATTTCACCACCTCTTAAGAAATCTTGGTATGGTGATACTTCTCACCATCACCATTCCTTCTTGGGTCCTCGTGTTGATTCCAACCGGGGTACCAACAAGTGAGCGGTGCTGTTTGGATCCTGCCCTTCTAGAACCCTATTGCTTTGAAGTTAATGGTCGGCCATTCATTCTTAGACTATTGATTATTGAATCACCATTCCGACGTTGGTCGTGCAACCCAGCCCGTATTTCGGGTGCACCTTTCAACCAATGTTTAATTGTGTATGTTTTCCTCGAGCATACATCATTATACCATTTGTTCTGACAAATGTTATCTCCTTGTTCACATAGTTGTGGAAATCCATCTTTTGTTAATCTCGATGAATTGTCGCTGATTCCATCAGCCACCTCCTCATCCTCTCGTTGGTTTACTGATGGACTCTTGTTTCGGAACTCGCTTCCATAGTTCATTTCCTGAGAATCTTACAATGTCATCTCGTCAAATTGTGCCGCACCTTTTCTTCTCAGGCATCCTAAGTCTGAGGTATCATGCTACCAATCAGATCTGAATCTTGGTCAGATGTGATGGTTGGAACATATTTCCAAGAGTTATAATGTTGGTCTTTATATGACCCGGTAAGGTTATGTCATGCATAGCACACCTGGCCAGAGGCCCTATTGTTACAGATTCCTTTTCAGAAAGGTTATCCATTCTTCCATGAGGAAATTGTAAGACTTATTCTACAAGTTATTCTTGATGGATCCTTTGTGTTTCCAAAGTTTGATCTTCACATGATGACCATGTCAATGCTATCTCGAAGCATGCCTATGGTACTCCGATTTTCAACAAGAACATTTGAAGCCCAATGCTAAATGTTTCCTGCTTAATTATCCAAACACCGCTGTATGGGTAATGTCATGAAATTTCTCTCCCCTACCTAAAGAGTTTTCTACATTATATCCTAACATGGATATCATGCTCTGCTTGACCTTCGGAAGGATATACTCTAATACTTGAGTATAAACACCTTTCCTTCCCATTGGTCTGATTAACATAAGAATCACATTTTCCTTTCCATTGTTTTGATTAACCTTTCTGGTGATCTATATGATCTAAGCAGTAATAGTCTTCTGCTTATGTAAACACCTAGGTGTGCAATCGTGTCGGTAAGACCCTGTTACTATTGTTGATGACATTCCGGTAACCACCGATGGACGAGAACATTGCCTATTGGTCCGCCTCGTTCAACGAGCAGGAAAATGGTTCTCTTCGTCCCTCGCCCTTGGTATCGATGTTGTTGACGACGTAACTGACAGGCTACCCTCTGACATGCCTTGCTATCGTGACCATGCAAGATGGCAGCCCCCTTTCTACTTTAAACCACATGGTGGGCCCATAACCCACAGTTCCACAGGATCGAAACCTGACTCTCCTGTACACCCTGTTACCAAAGTTATTCCTAGAGCTTGACTTTGTATGTAGTTCACGGGCCACCTGCCTAGTGATCTATTCTGGTATCAGACGCAATACTTATTCCCATTGCTCTGAGCCCCTTTCACATTTTCGTATCAGGCAACGAATGATTGCCTATGCACTTGAAACTTCTACTTTGCACCTTCTTACTTTGCTCTCGATAATTTCTTAAGTTTCAATTCGAGAGTTACTTTTCGCCACCTTCCCTAATGTTATCTACCGGATAAGCAACTGTGGAGAGTTCCGTTCTTTCGAGTTACCCCTTACCATTTTACGTAAGTACGATGGAGTTCCTGAAGAAAGGATGACGACTTCATCATGATGAGCTGGAGCAGAGAAATAAAGACATCAATGAAAGGGATCAACTTCTTCAAGAAGAGCAACCAAGACAGAGAAGAAACGTTAGAATTTCGTAACCAGACCTTTCCTCTTATTCCACCTCTTAAATCTCGGGACGAGATTTCTTGTAGTGGAGGAGAATTGTGACGCCCGGATATTTAAGCTACAGTAAACCTCTGCTAAAGATGTCACGTCACCTCCGTTACTGTTGCTAATCTCGCGTTAGTCCAGAACCGATCCAAATTCAAATTTGAAATCAAGCAAACAATAAAGTTTTCAAATATTAAAAATAAAATGTTCGGGGTGAGCCAAATAATGCATAGGTAATTATGGTGGAGAGACCACACTTTCATAAAAGGTTTAAATACTCTAGAATGTTTTAAACAGTAGCAAAACAATTATATAAATGCCTCGTTGTTTTATAAAATGCTAAGCTATTCGGGTAAAACTTTTTATGGCAATGGGTTATTCCGGGAAATTGTTTTAGGGGCTATTCTCATATTTTACTAAACTAAAATTAATGTGTAAATAAAAGAAAACAAAAGAAAGGGAAACAAAAACAAAAGCTAAACAAAAGGAGAAGTAGACCCCCCTCCACTGGGCCGAATGGCCCAGCTGGTCGACCCACTACCCCTGGCCTATATGGCCTGCCCACCACCAAACCTTAGCACCCCCTCACCCCCACTTCCCCCCCGCACGGTTCCCTCTCCCTCCCCTAATCCCCTCCTGGATCGGGATCGACCACCGACGCCGCCGCACGAGGACCTCGACGGAGCTACCCCGTCGCCCCGGACGTCGACGTCGCCATCTCCGATGTCTTCCCCGTCATCCTCGACCCTCCTCGCCGGACGCTGCCATCCCCGTCCTCCTCGAGCACGCTGCCATAATCCCTACCCCCGTCGTGAGCTCCGACCTCTCCTCCTCTCTCCCTGTTCCCCGCTCGCCCATCGACCGCGCCGTCCGCGCCTAGGGCCAGCCCTGCACGACGCCTCCTCTCTCCTCCCGCAGCCCTCCCCGCTACGGCCGTCCTCACCGACCACGCCCGCGGCCCCTGCTCGCCGGCCAGCGCGAGCCCGCCGCTGGCCCAGCGCACACACACCCCGCTGCTGCCCCTTGTCGTGCATGACGCCGCGCCGTCGCCCTGTGTCCCGTCTCCACCTTTGGCCCGGCAGGCCATCGCCGCGCCCGCGGCCAACTCCGGCCACCGTCGCCTCGCCCCCCTACTCGCCCGCGCACAACCGCGCCTACCGCTGCCGCGGCCACCCCGCGCCTCCCCGTCCGCGCCCTGCTCACCCCGCTCCGGCGACGCCCCCATCCGCCTGGCCCT
>NC_057802.1:103649690-103718439 GCF_018294505.1 Triticum aestivum
CTCGGCCCCGCCGCTCGCCGGCACGGGACGGTCCTCCCTGACCTCGCCGGCCCGCCCCGGGCTGTCGTGCCTGTCGCCGCCCTGCGCGCCCCTAGGTGTGCACCCGCTCGGGCTAGCGCCCGACACCCATCTCCGCCCCGGCACCCGTTAGCACTAGCTCGATTGGCCCCGTGGGCCAATGACAAGTGGGGCCCCGCGCCCAGAATGTTTTATAAAAAAATAATAAAAATATTAATTAATTAATTAATTAAAGACTTAATTAACTTAATTTAGCCTAATTAATTAACCTAATCACTTAATTAAATTAACTAATCATGTTTAGTTAACCTAAGTCAATGACAACCGGGACCCACGCGTCAGTTTGACCAAGTCAACTGACTGTTGACTGCTGACATCACCCTGATGTCATGCTGACGTCATAATGACATTTCCTAATTAATTTAAGTCTGTTAATTCTAAAATGAATTAAAAACTTTGAAATTTAATATTAAATAATCCATAATTCGGATGAAAAAACTTTGTACATGAAAGTTGCTTAGAACGACGAGACGAATGCGGATACGCAGCCCGTTTGTCGGCCACACATCCCTAGCATAGCAAACACGCAACTTTCCCCCTCCGGTTCATTTTTCCAAAAACGCGAAACACCGGGGATACTTTCCCGGATGTTTCCCCCCTTCGCCGGTATCACCTATCCCTACGTTAGGTCAGCCCTAGCACAACGTTGTGCCGCGTCTTGTTTTGTAATGATTTGATTGCTCTGCTATTTATTGTGTTCCTCCTCCGTTACTTCTTTCCGGTAGACCCCGAGACCGACGCTGCCGCTACCCGGTACGACTACGGTGTTGATGACCCCTCCTTCTCGGCTGAGCTTCCAGGCAAGCCCCCCCTTGATCACCAGATATCGCCTATTCCTTCTCTATACTGCTTGCATTAGAGTAGTGTAGCATGTTACTGCTTTCGGTTAATCCTATTCTCATGCATAGCCTGTCATTTGTTGAAACAGTTGTTACCCTTACCTGCTATCCTACTGCTTAGTATAGGATGCTAGTGTTCCATCAGTGGCCCTACACTCTTGTCCGTCTGCCATGCTATACTATCGGGCCGTGATCGCTAGGGAGGTGATCATGGGTATATACTATATACTTTATATACATGACACATGTGGTGGCTAAAGTCGGGTCGGCTCATTGAGTACCCGCAAGTGATTCTGATGAGGGGGCTAAAAGGACAGGTGGCTACATCCCGGTAGAGGTGGGCTTGGGTTCCTGACGGCCCCCGACTGTTACTTTAAGGCCGAGCGACAGGGCGGGTTGAGACCACCTAGGAGAGAGGTGGGCCTGGCCCTGGTCGGCGTCCGCGGATACTTAATAATAACACGCTTAACGAGTTCTTGGTATTTGATCTAAGTCTGGCCATTTGGTCTATACGCACTAACCAACTACGCGGGAACAGTTATGGGCACTCGGCGTCGTGGTATCAGCCGAAGCTCTTTTTGACGTCAGTGACTGAGTGGCGCGCGCCGCATTGGACCGTAAGCTCGCGCTTGTATTAAGGGGGCTAGGTCTGCTTCCGGCCGCGTACGCAACGTGCAGGTGTGCAATGGGCGATGGGCCCAGACCCTTGCGCGCATAGGATTTAGACCGGCGTGCTGACCTCTCTGTTGAGCCTAGGTGGGGCTGCGACTCCGAGGCCGGGCATGACCCAGGAAAGTGTGTCCGGCCAAATGGGATCAAGCGTGTTGGGTTATGTGGTGCACCCCTGCAGGGAAGTTTATCTATTCGAATAGCCATGTCCCTTGGTAAAAGGACGACCCGGAGTTGTACCTTGACCTTATGACAACTGGAACTGGATACTAATAAAACACACCCGTCCAAGTGCCAGATATAACCCGGTGATCGCTCTCTAACAGGGCGACAAGGAGGGGATCGCCGGGTAGGATTATGCTATGCGATGATACTTGGTGAACTTACCATCTACTCTCTTCTACATGCTGCAAGATGGAGGCTGCCAGAAGCGTAGTCTTCGACAGGATTAGCTATCCCCCTCTTATTCTGGCATTCTGCAGTTCAGTCCACCGATATGGCCCTTTACACATATACCCATGCATATGTAGTGTAGCTCCTTGCTTGCGAGTACTTTGGATGAGTACTCATGGTTGCTTTTCTCCCTCTTTTCCCCCTTTCCTTTCTACCTGGTTGTCGCAACCAGATGCTGGAGCCCAGGAGCCAGATGCCACCATCGACGACGACTCCTACTACACCGGAGGTGCCTAATACTATGTGCAGCTCGCTGACGACGACCAGGAGTAGTTAGGAGGATCCCAGGCAGGAGGCTTGTGCCTCTTTCGATCTGTATCCCCGTTTGTCCTAGCCTTCTTAAGGCAAACTTGTTTAACTTATGTCTGTACTCAGATATTGTTGCTTCCGCTGACTCGTCTATGATCGAGCACTTGTATTCGAGCCCTCGAGGCCCCTGGCTTGTATTATGATGCTTGTATGACTTATTTATGTTTTAGTGTTGTGTTGTGATATCTTCCCGTGAGTCCCTGATCTTGATCGTACACGTTTGCGTGCATGATTAGTCTACGATTGAATCGAGGGCGTCACATCTACAAATGGCGGTTTTCTATGTGAAGAGAAACATGCAATCCAAACTTCAAATGATATAAGCGAAGCACAGGAAGCATTCTATAAAGCCGTACTCAAAGGATATAAGTGAAGAGCAAAGAGCATTCTGTAAATCAAGCATGGACTATCTCATACCAACATGGTGCTTTATGCTCCATATTATTATCCAATGATGTGTTGCCATCCTATGACGCCTGAGTAGATTTTCGTTGTCCTATCGGTGATTGGTGAATTACTATGGTTGATTTAATTTGCTTGTGGTTATGTTGCTGTCCTTTGGTGCCCATCATATGAGCGCGTGCATGGATCACTGATGTCTACTACGCAACCTTCTTCTTGTAGACGTTGTTGGGCCTCCAAGTGCAGAGGTTTGTAGGACAGTAGCAAATTTCCCTCAAGTGGATGACCTAAGGTTTATCAATCCGTGGGAGGCATAGGATGAAGATGGTCTCTCTCAAACAACCCTGCAACCAAATAACAAAGAGTCTCTTGTGTCCCCAACACACCCAATACAATGGTAAATTGTATAGGTGCACTAGTTCGGTGAAGAGATGGTGATACAAGTGCAATATGGATGGTAGATATAGGTTTTCGTAATCTGAAATTGTAAAAACAGCAAGGTAACTAATGATAAAAGGGAGCACAAACGGTATTGCAATGCGTTGAAACAAGGCCTAGGGTTCATACTTTCACTAGTGCAAGTTCTCTCTACAATAATAACATAATTGTATCACATAACTATCCCTCACCATGCAACAAAGAGTCACTCCAAAGTCACTAATAGCGTAGAACAAACAAAGAGATTATGGTAGGGTACGAAACCACCTCAAAGTTATCCTTTCTGATCGATCTATTCAAGAGTCTGTACTAAAATAACACGAAGCTATTCTTTCCGTTCGATCTATCATAGAGTTCGTACTAGAATAACACCTTAAGACACAAATCAACCAAAACCCTAATGTCACCTAGATACTCCAATGTCACCTCAAGTATCCGTGGGTATGATTATACGATATGCATCACAAAATCTTAGATTCATCTATTCAAACCAACACAAAGTAATTCAAAGAGTGCCCCAAAGTTTCTACCGGAGAGTCAAGACGAAAACGTGTGCCAACCCCTATGCATATGTTCACGAGCGGAACATGCAAGTTGATCACCAAAACATACATCAAGTGAATCAAGTGATATCCCATTGTCACCACAGATACGCACATGCAAGACATACATCAAGTGTTCTCAAATCCTTAAAGACTAAATCCGATAAGATAACTTCAAAGGGAAAACTCAATCCATTAAAATAGAGTAGAGGGGGAGAAACATCATAAGATCCAACTATAATAGCAAAGCTCGCGATACATCAAGATCGTATCACCTCAAGAACATGAGAGAGAGAGAGAGATCAAACACATAGCTACTGGTACATACCCTCAGCCCCGAGGGTGAAATACTCCCTCCTCGCCATGGAGAGCGCCGGGATGATGAAGATGGCCACCGGTGAGAGATCTCCCCTCCGGCAGGGTGCCGGAACAGGGTCCCGATTGGTTTTTGGTGGCTACAGAGGCTTGCGGCGGTGAAATAAGTCGGTTAGGGGAGCCACGAGGAGCCCATGAGGGTGGGGGGCGTGCCCAGGGGGCAGGCGCGCCTCCCTGCCTCGTGGCCACCTCGAAGCTTCCCTGACGTCTACTCCAAGTCTCCTGGATTGCTTCCGTTCCAAAAATAACTCCCCCGAAGGTTTCATTCCGTTTGGACTCCGTTTGATATTCCTTTTCTTCGAAACACCGAAATAGGCAAGAAAACAACAATTTGGGGTGGGCCTCCGGTTAATAGGTTTGTCCCAAAAATAATATAAAAGTGTTTAGTAAATCCCATAAACATCCAAAAAGGATAATATAATAGCATGGAACAATAAAAAATTATAGATACGTTGGAGACGTATCAAGCATCCCCAAGCTAAATTCCTGCTCGTCCTCGAGTAGGTAAATGATAAAAATAGAATTTTTGATGTTGAATGCTACCTAGCATATTTATCAATGTAATCTTATTTATTGTGGCATGAATGTTCAAATCTGAAAGATTCAAAACAAAATTTTAATATTGACATGAAAACAATAATACTTGAAGTATACTAACAAAGCAATCATGTCTTCTCAAAATAACATGGCCAAAGAAAGTTATCCCTATAAAATCATATAGTCTGGCTATGCTCTATCTTCATCACACAAAATAGTTAAATCATGCACCCCGATGACAAGCCAAGCAATTGTTTCATACTTTTGATGTACTCAAACTTTTTCAATCATCACGCAATACATGAGCGTGAGCCATGGACATAGCACTATAGGTGGAATAGAATGGTGGTTGTGGAGAAGACAAAAAGGAGAAGATAGTCTCACATAAACTAGGCGTATCAATGGGCTATGGAGATGCCCATCAATAGATATCAATGTGAGTGAGTAGGGTGCCATGCAACGGATGCAATAGAGCTATAAGTGTATGAAAGCTCAACAAAAAGAAACTAAGTGGGTGTGCATCCAACTTGCTTGCTCACGAAGACCTAGGGCAATTTGAGGAAGCCCATCATTGGAATATACAAGCCAAGTTCTATAATGAAAAATTCCCACTAGTATATGAAAGTGACAAAACAAGAGACTCTCTATCATAAAGATCATGGTGCTATTTTTGAAGCACAAGTGTGGTAAAAGGATAGTAGCATTGTCCCTTCTCTCTTTTTCTCTCATTTTTTTATTTGGGCCTTTTCTCTTTTTTATGTCCTCTTTTTTTCGTCCGGAGTCTCATCCCGACTTGTGGGGGAATCATAGACTCCATCACCTTTCCTCACTTGGGACAATGCTCTAATAATGATAATCATCACACTTTTATTTACTTACAACTCTAGTATTACAACTCAATACTTAGAACAAAATATGACTCTATATGAATGCCTCCGGTGGTGTACCGGGATGTGCAATGAATCAAGAGTGACATGTATGAAAGAATTATGAACGGTGGCTTTGCCACAAATACGATGTCAACTACATGATCATGCAAAGCAATATGACAATGATGGAGCGTATCATAATAAACGGAATGGTGGAAAGTTGTGTGGCAATATATCTCGGAATGGCTATGGAAATGCCATAATAGGTAGGTATGGTGGCTGTTTTGAGGACGGCATATGGTGGGTGTATGATACCGGCGAAAGGTGCACTAGTCATTAAGACCATCGCTCATATTGGTAGGAAAAGACCATACCGGCGAAAGGTGCAATATATCTCAACATTAGTCATAAAGAACTCACATACTTATTGAAAAAATCTATTAGTTATCGAAACAAAGTACTACGCGCATGCTCCTAGGGGGATAGATTGGTAGGAAAAGACCATCGCTCATCCCCGACCGCCACTCATAAGGAAGACAATCAATAAATAAATCATGCTCCGACTTCATCACATAACGGTTCACCATACGTGCATGCTACGGGAATCCCAAACTTTAACACAAGTATCTCTCAAATTCACAACTACTCACTAGCATGACTCTAATATTACCATCCTCATATCTCAAAACAATCATAAGGAATCAAACTTCACATAGTATTCAATGCACTTTATATGAATGTTTTTATTATATCCCTCTTGGATGCCCATCATATTAGGACTAAATTCATAACCAAAGCAAATTACCATGCTGTTTAGGACTCTCAAAATAATATAAGTGAAGCATGAGAGATCATCTATTTCTTCAAAATAAAACCACCGTTGTGCTCTAAAAGATATAAGTGAAGCACTAGAGCAAACGACAAACTACTCCGAAAGATATAAGTGAAGATCAATGAGTAGCCGAATAATTATGCAACTATGTGAAGACTCTCTAACATTTAAGAATTTCAGATCTTGATATTTTATCCAAACAGCAAGCAAAACAAAAGAAACCAAAATGACGCTCCAAGCAAACACATATCATGTGGTGAATAAAAATATAGCTCCAAGTAAAGTTACCGATGAACGAAGACGAAAGAGGGGATGCCATTCGGGGCATCCCCAAGCTTAGGCTCTTAGTTATCCTTGAATAATACCTTGGGGTGCCTTGGGCATCCCCAAGCTTAGGCTCTTGCCACTCCTTATTCCATAGTCCATCGAATCTTTACCCAAAACTTGAAAACTTCACAACACAAAACTTAACAGAAAACTCGTAAGCTCCGTTAGTATAAGAAAATAAATAACCACTTAGGTACTGTTGTGAACTCATTCTAAATTCATATTGGTGTAATATCTACTGTATTCCAACTTCTCTATGGTTCATACCCTCCGATACTACTCATAGATTCATCAAAATAAGCAAACATCACATAGAAAACAGAATCTGTCAAAAACAGAACAGTCTGTAGTAATGTGTATCAAACGTATACTTCTGGAACTCCAAAAATTCCTAAATAAATTGGTGGGCCTGAGGAATTTTTCTAGTAATCATCTGCAAAAAGAATCAACCAAATAGCACTCTCCGGTAAAAAGTTTTAGCTAATCTCGTGAGCGCTAAAGTTTCTGTTTTTTTACAGCAAGATCATAAAGACTTCATCCAAGTCTTCCCAAAGGTTATACTTGGCATAAACACTAATTAAAACATAAAACCACATCTAACCAGAGGCTAGATAGATTATTTATTCCTAAACAGAACCAAAAAGCAAGAAACTAAAATAAAATTGGGTTGCCTCCCAACAAGCGCTATCGTTTAACGCCCCTAGCTAGGCATGATGATTTCAATGATGCTCACATAAAAGATAAGAATTGAAACACAAAGAGAGCATCATGAAGAATATGACTAGCACATTTGAGTCTAACCTACTTCCTATGCATAGGGATTTTGTGAGCAACCAACTTATGGGAACAATAATCAACTAGCATAGGAAGGCAAAACAAGCATAACTTTAAAACTTTAAGCACATAGAGAGGAAACTTGATATTATTGCAATTCCTACAAGCATATGTTCCTCCCTCATAATAATTTTCAGTAGCATCATGAATGAATTCAAAAATATAACCAGCACCTAAAGCATTCTTTTCATGATCTACAAGCATAGAAAATTTACTACTCTCTACATAAGCAAAATTCTTCTCAATCGGAATAGTGGGAGGAGGAATCATTATTTTGCGCGTAATAAGGAGGCATTTCCTTGTGTGCGGCCGTGGACCCAGCTGTCAGCCTCTCCACGCACAGTCTACTTCCGATGGTGTCGTTCGTTGACCATGTTGACCACTCCGCCCCGAGCGCATCCAAGGTGGTGGACGACGGCGAGGCCCCAGACAGCAACGAGCCAGAGATGGGAAGACGTGGGAGTAGAGTCGCAGACGAGAGGTGTACGAGGGTTAACTGGTTCTGGTGCGGTGTGGTTCGGCAGTCGGTGGAGAAGAACAGGAGGTGTGGAGGGGTGGAGGAATGGCCTGGCCAATGGTGGAGTAGCGCTTCACAGCGAAGCGTGCTAAGCAGAGCTGCTAGCAGCAGGATGCGGGAGCAGGTGGTCCCGGTGGTGTTGGAGGAAGAAGATGAGAGATTGAAGATGGATGTCGGTCGTTGGATGTAAATCCAACGGCTAACGATGTCAGAATCATTTGTTGACTAAGTTGACAACGACTTGCATTGGCTTCGACCTATTGGCCCACATTCCAGCCTCCAAAAATGTGGCACGTATTCAACCCATTTTTCAGAATTTACTGCCTTTTTTTACGGGGTAGAATTTACAGTCCATTTGATCACTTTTTTTTTGAATTACAGTCCATTAGCTGGGCTGGGTGAACAAATAATGTAGCGTCCATGCGGCCCATTTATGTTTTTCCTAAAAAATTACAAGCCATTTGCACTTTCTCAAAATACACGATTTTCTTGGGCTTATTCTAATTATAATGTTGGGGTGGGCGCAACAATGTTATCGAAAAATAAATAGGGGCTGAGCATTTTGTTATATATATATATATATTTAAATAATAAGTGATTTATTATTACATTGGTCCTTAAATCTTACCAAACTTTTGTACACAATCACCAGGATTTTCGTTGCCAAAAAAAATCCAGGATTTTATTGTTAAGAAATTATTTTTCTATGTTAATAAGATGTGGGATATTGTTTTCTTACATAAGTAAGTATCTGTTAAATATATGATGAAAATAACAATAATATATAGTAACATATAAAATAATTTAAATATATATAATATAGTTAGAAGGGAAACATAAGTTGGACCAGGCGTTCCTATTCTTCTATAGAAAAATAGAACAGACCTCTGCGTTTTCTTCAAAAAAATACATAAATTGGGCTGCCGATGTTTCAGGAAAAATAAAACCTCTGATGGGAGGTCCATAGGCCGATCGATACATGACGGCCCTTAAGAAAATACAAACAGGCCTATGGATCTCCCATCCGAGGTCGTGGGCTGCGCATGTTAAAAAAGTAAGCCTAGACGGGGTAGCCCAAAACCCAGCCGATACTTGCTGCCCCAGTGATAATAAATGATACCTGCCAGCTCCCCGGCTTCGTTGTGAATTTATCTCCTATAGTAACTACGTTAAAGCACCTAAAAAATGTAACTATGTTGACAAACCCGTGGGCCCCAATGTCAGTATAGCATTATTGGCATGTGGGTCCCAATTGTCATCTATGCAAACCAGGTCCAACACTTGACAAAACTTCGTCCCTCGTTTTCTCTGTTTTTCGCACACTCGACATTGTGTGGGCATCTTGAAAATAGCGTATTTTTTTGACTGTGCATCATATGAAGATGTGCTATGCATGAATGTTGATCAGCATGATCTTAACTGGCTGGTAGTTCCAGTTTCGACCATGAATAAAACTTCCAGCATGACTATTTGAAAAGGCCGTGTTAATATAAATGCTTTGCCTCTGAAAGTTGCAGTTTCTTATCTGAAACTGAACTTGGAGTTTCTTATCTGAAACTAAAACTTGCAGTTTCTTCTCTGAGAATCACATTGTCTGCACTTTTATACTCCTATGAAACTACATTTTTTTAAGTGCTAAAAATAGATCTCTAGAATTCATAAAATACTTCATATTCTCAATACCGCAAATCTGAAATTCAAAAGACATTCATATCTGAAACTACTCTCAAAATACACAACACAAAACACAATTCACAACCTGCAAATACTAACAACCCTAAGCTCCTCCTGACAATTCACAACCTACCCAACTATTGGTCTGGGGGGGCAATCCCTCCTATTCCTCGGCGGCAGACAGCCGCCCCGTGAGACGATGTGAACGGCGAGGGAGAGGATGGCGGGGAAGCGTCGTCGGGCCAACTGTTTTTCTCCTCTTGCAGTCGGGTTCGGTTGACGAAGACTCCACCAGCTCGCTTTGGCACGACACCCTCACAAACGGCACCCTGTAGATGCTCGATCCTTCAATCTCTGGTGGATGCTCCATTTGGGATCGATACTCCCACCACCGCTCCCTCACGATCGGATTCGGTGAATCTGTTTGCTCCATGGCCCAGAGGAGCATCTCTATGTACTCCCGCGCGACTCCCTCCGAGAGTATCACCGCCTTTTCGCTCTGTTGCAGATATTTGGCCATGGATGTCGCCGTCACCGCTAGTTGGTCCTTGTTGTCAAACCAAGACTGTATCTCCAACATCCTAGCTAGCTTCACAGGGTCGCCGTCTGTGATCCTCACGTATCGTTGTACTCCTCCATCGATCTACTTCTCCACAGCACCTTCACTCGCCGGCGGTGGTTTTTGAATGGAAGAGGAGAGGAGCAGCGCTGGTTTTGGTTTAGAACGTGAGAGGATCGACGTTAGTTCTGGATTGGAAAAGGAGAGGAGGGGCGATGGTTTTGAAATGGAAGAGGAGAGGAGCGGCGCTGGATTTAGATTGGAACAGGAGAGGAGCGGCGGTGGTTTAAGAGGAGAAGAGTGGAAAAGCGGCGCTGGCCTTGGAAGTATTTTTTTTTGTTTTGCGTATTTTGGGTCAAAGTTTGACCACGTACTTTATTTGACAAGCAAAATGTGAATGCATGTCACCAAAAATTGTATTGTTTGGTTCGTATCTGAATGTACTTTCAAATTATATTATTTTTGCAACGTATAACATATATTTTATTTGCGACAATCATGGTCAATTATGACCCAGAATAAAAGGGACACTAGTTAATGTGGGGTCGCTTTTTTAATTGAAGGGTAAATTGATTTTGATTTTGATCCCGTCACAGCGTGCCGGCCCTCTCATCCAATCCTAAATCGCTGTCGCACGCTCCTCTCCCTCTTCTCCATAGCAAAACCACCTCCTCTCCTCTCCATCATCTCCATTCCAAAACCACCGTGTCGCCTCTCCCTCTTCTCCATTGCAAAACCACCTCCTCTCCTCTCCATCATTTCCATTCCAAAACCACCGTCTCACCTCTCCCTCTTCTCTATTGCAAGACCACCGTCTCTCCTCCCATCTTCCGAAGCTAGCACCGAATCAGGCAGATCGCCGGCAGCGACCAGGCAAATTAGCCAGGTTGAAGGAGATCCTTACTTGGTTTGACAATGAGTGGGAGATTTCGAGGACGGTAGGGTCTAAGGTAAGCTTCGCACTAACCTAATCTTCCACCTGCTCATGCTTACAATCAGTGTGACAGCTAATGAAAATCATGGTTACAATCAGTCTTCGAGTACTACGCCAATCACCCTTAAATAGCTCTGGACCTTTGGGTCAAAGTTGTGAAATTGTGTACAAATAAAGAAAAATAGATTGTGCTTCTTTCAGAAAATAGTACTCCCTAGAAAACTGCCAATATAAGCTACTAGTATTTGGTTAGAGGATTTGCTGCCGAGAAAGATCTGTCCACAGAGAGCGCCACACATCCCACTGGTGGTGGTGGATGCCAATGCGTGCATGGAGCATGGTTGGTGTCGGTAATTTTTACTTGGCACACCTCGCACTCTGCATATATGACGGTTCCATCCGTACATTTGTGCAGTTCCACCAAACTGCAGCTGAATAACCCTGTTTGCACAGATAATGAAACAGCATGATTACATTATAGTGGCACTAGTTGATGAAACACGCAAAATACATATAATAAAATATTGCGATAGTATCATAGTATGCCATGCTACGAGGGCGATATGGGCCCTGCGACGCTCATACGGTACGCCACGCCTCATACTGGAAATCGTCCCAAGTCTCCCCGATACAGCTTCTGCCAGTGATGAACATCAGTGTACATAGGTAGTACAAGGAGGGGCCTTGAGACATTCAAATCTCTATTTTTGTGCAGATCAACAAAAATTAAGCACCCCAGTTTGCAGAAGCGCTTAAACATTAACAATGGGACTAGTTGATGAAACATATATTAACAAAGAGAAGCACTTTCTTTATCTACCTTGGAAATGAAATGATAGAGAGGACACTCACTCTATTTTAACTGTTTATTACTTCATTTTATCTGTGACACTAGGGTCGAGTAGGTGGCAAACGAGGTGTACCGTGCGTCGCAAGGATGAAGGTCGGGGGTGCTTAGACTGGGATGCTGAAGCTGGCTCTTTCAGTCCCTATCTTCCCCTGATGTTTCTGTGGTAGCATTTGGGTTGTAATCCAAACTTGGTCGAGCTGGTGCTGCATCCACCTACCTGCCTAGCTTATGTGGCGAACTTGTCTCCTGCTAGTACTCAGTCCGTTCTAGTAGTAGTTGCATAACTGCCCGTTTACACTGAGATGTTGTCGGATAATGGTTCTCTATGGTTGGGTTTCTTTAATGAAATCGGAGGGAACCCCCTCTTTTGATATATAAAAAAACAGTGGCACTAGCGGTGCCAAAACATTGCCTCAAATTAATAGTGCCACTAGATTAAGGTGCAAAATAATAACATTACTACTTTATCATGGCAGT
The DNA here is from genome assembly GCF_018294505.1 of Triticum aestivum. Classification (NCBI taxonomy): domain Eukaryota; kingdom Viridiplantae; phylum Streptophyta; class Magnoliopsida; order Poales; family Poaceae; genus Triticum; species Triticum aestivum. The sequence goes on from NC_057802.1 coordinate 103,662,206, forward strand.
GCCAAAACAGTAGCACAAGAGCAGGATCAACATGCAGGATCTTTGGCAAACGGTCAGACCAAAAAGGAACATACCTCGTGATGGGAACCATATCTGCAGTCAATGCCATCGTAGAAGGGATGACACCAGTCACCAACATGGATGATTCAATTCATGGGACCTTTTGGTGCAGTTCACCTAAAATGAAGCAATGTCCCATGAGCTAGCAGCTTCTTCTTCTTCTTTTTTTAAGAAAAGGGCTCCAGCCCCGCTTCCATTTCCATCAGAAAACGAAACCCACAGAGCTTCTTCTTCATTACTTGCAATAAAATTGAGCAACATCAAGGTTGGTCGTGAAGCTCCTGGAGAATAGGCGGACCAGGACAGTTGCATCTCTAACGAAAAGAAGCAACTTATCTTAATGGGAAATTTAGCAGGACATGAAAAAAAGTGCCATTGATTCATATTACTGGAGGCATTACATTGAAAACAACATTGGTTTAATGTGTCCTTACTTTTAACAGTGCGACTGCTACATTTTACCAGTGGCATTACATAAGAGCGGCTCGGGGCAACAAACATCAGAAGAGGATATCTGGGTTGGTCCCATTTTTGTTCGGTATATAGCCACCTTATACTGTGTGAGGCTAGCAAATCTAGTGCTGGACTTACTCTGTTGACTTGTCCCCAAGTCCCCACTTTCTTTCCTTTTTCAACCTATAGATCGGGTTTATATTGAGTTTGTACTGCGTTCCCTTTATTTCCCTATTAGACCTAGAGACCAGTTGGATAGCCAGTCTCTGCTACTTTTCGCCCCCATTATTTCCACTTTTGACCAAGTCCTAGATTCAGGTAACAAATCTTCCCCCACCCCCTTTCTTCCTTGTTTGAACCAAGTACTACTAGATTTGAGTGCATGAACTAGTTTTACCTCTTAACAGTAAAAAATTAGGTGGTTTTCGAACAGCCGATCGATCCTATCTACACGAGGGACCCTTAGAAATAGTAAAAGATACAAATGCAGCGACGCCAGGAGCTCGGGAAGTAGAGCAAGGCCGGTTTGGAAGGAAGTTATACCTGAGGGTCGCCGGGATGTCGCTAGATGGGCGGCGGGAGGCCGGATCTGCCCACACTATGTCAGCAAGGAAGAAGGGGTGGGAGGCCCTCCCTCGCCAGTGATGCTTGGGAGAGAACGGCAAGGCACGCTGATTGGGACGCGCCGGCAGTGGGTAAGAGTCATCGCCGAGGACGACCACATGAACATTGCACCTTCTCACCTTCCCCGGCAGAGAGGATCCGGCTGGATCTGTGACCAGCGGTGAGTAGAGAGAGAGAGAGTGTGGCCACCGCTATCGTGTTTAGATCTAGAGAGGACGAGACAGCGTGAAGAGATCAACACTAGCAAGCAAGCGCGGAGGCTCCTGCCTATATAGTGGAGTAGTAGTATTCTTTTGTCTACCGGCCGGAGCCGGCTTGACCTCGGCAATGACTGTCGAGAAGTCTTCATGCACGTGCCCCGGAGGCGCAGTTGTCGTCATTTTTATCTGAAGCACCGGATTATAACATATAACACGAAAAAATGCCACATGACAAGAAATCATAACCTCACTGCCCAAAGGAGACAAGATGAATCCCGACGGAGAAACTAGACGAGGATCAAAGCTCAAATTAAAGATAAACTCATAGAAAAGGGGTCCGTCGATACATGTCCTAATTAACATAGCCGGCTTGACCCAGATGGCAGCCGAGTAGTCTTCGTGCATGTGCCCCCAATGAGTAGCCCAACTCTGTTGTCGCTGTTTAACCCTCGCAGTGATCCGAAGCACATGACACCTAATTTTGCGAGATGACAACAAACCTTTTTTTAGATTTCTCACAAGAACTACAGCCCTGTACAACACAGCCTGCACGATATGTAGACGATAGCCAATCCAGGCGTGTCTGCTAGAGTCTGGTCACATGCATAGACGAACTGATCTTCCGTGTCTTGCAGGGATCGTCCAGGTACCAACGTATGTACTTCTATTAACTCACCCGACTTGCGGGGCCGGGGAGTGTGCCTATGGTCGGTTCTTAATTGCGGTCCCACATGTGTGTGCAAACAGAATATGACACGTGTTCCATTCGGAGAGTGGCGTGCTAGACCGACCGACCGTCCGGGGTGCGACGCGAACGCGACGGGCGTGCTGTATACTCTGTACATGTGTACCGCCGTTTTCTTGAGGCTTTGCTCCATGGCGCAATTCATGGATACAAAATTAGTATACTGTACTATTTAAAAGTAGAGGGCGGGGCTTTTCTCGCGCGGTAGGCGGGGCAGTTCTGCCTAGTCGGTTCGACAGAGACACGAGAAGATGAGGGAGTAGGCTGCTGCAAACGTAGGGCTGTGTGATTTGACAGTTAGTTACTACTGGACAGGTGGGGCCCGGTGATTTGACTTGCCATTATCATTTTAACTGCAGCGCTACGACCGGCTTGAGTCTCCTGATTCCTGACCACCTCCATACAGGTGCCTCTCCCGATGCTCCACCATGTAGAGGCAGGCTCTTGCTTGAGAGCCCACTCCTCCACTTTTTCCTTGCCTCTTTCCCCCACATATGCAAAAATGCCATGTAAAGCAGGCTTATAGCCCACTATTGTACTTGATCCTACAGGTGCTAAGCCTACCACATAGGCATAAAGTCTGACGTGGCAAGTTAATTAAGAAGAGAGAGACTAGTTTGGTGACCCCAGGAAGAAATGGTGATAAGCGCGTGTACCTAGATGAAGCAAACTTAGCAACAAAAAACTAAGCACCTATGCATTGGGGACTTGAGTTGCTAAGCCATTTAATGCCCATAGCACCTCATCTAAGCACCATTTCATTGGAAGAGGTCACTCCTTGGCAAATGCAATAAATACTACGAAGAAAGAGATAGAGAGAAGTAAACAAAAAATACTCTTATAGCCAACCTTATAGCTAACCTTGTTGTATGAGTGACTAAGTGATGACTATGTATGACATGCCAACATCAGATATCCTAATGCACCGTGTTAAATCTCCAAGGGCGCGACCGCGCGAGCGAGGCGACGGTCGTGGTAGGCGCGACCATGATACAGGCTGCTGGCAGCCCTTGGATCTGAGATCAAACGGTCGCATGCTAAGTTGCTGAAAATTTGCAGAATAACCCTCCAGGATAGGATATTCACCCATTGGTCTAGAATCACGCCATGCAACCGTTCGATCTCAGATCCAAGGGCTCTCGGAAGCCTGTATCATGGGAGAATGGAAACCTTTGTATGACCTATAATTTTCGCGACGCTTGACATGACATCAAAAGCCATTTATAGACATGACATCTAATTGGGCCCCCATAGTACTGTGCATGAATCCATTTATCCACCAGGCAAGCCACTACCCTGCCATTCGCACGCGCCCCCCACTCTACATTTTTACAATCGATAAACCACTCCTAGTCGTCCCGTCCTTTCACATTACGACAGTTCCACTAATCCTAACCCTCCTCCCAAATCCATGGCGTCCCAAATCTCCATGATTGACGGTGAGTACAAGGTTAAAACCATCGCCGGTGATGAGTTCGACGTCATCTACACCCGTTCTTCCGCAACGGTGAAAGAATGCCTTGCTCGCTTCAAACGCATGTTCGAAAACTCAAATGATGAGTGGGTCGCTGGCCTAGATGTTGAGTACACCACAGTCCTGGGAAGTGAGAAGAAACTAAAGGAGGCAGAGAAGAAGAAGCCCGCCGTGATCCAGGTTTGCGTGCATGACTTATGCTTGGTCCACCACATATTCCATGCCGATGTTGAGTGCGAGGAATTTAAGAAGTTCCTCAAGGGCGGCTGAGTCAAATTCGTTATTGTAGACTTTAGGAACGACAAGGAAATCCTGGGTCGGATAGGCCTCGTTGTAGGCGACCCCTTCGACCTCCAGAAGGAAGGGCTGGTGCCCTCCCTTGATCAGCCTTCAATGCTGACCCTGGCAGGAGCCATGGTTCATCCTTCGTACGGTGAACTGAAGAAACCTCCGCACACGTCTCATCATGCATGGAAGTGGACTGTACTAGATATAGACCACATCTACTACGCTGCGATGGATGGCTACCTTTGTTTCAATATCTACAAGGGTTGGATGAAGAGCAAGAGCCAAGTGTGCGGTTCAAGCAAAGAAGTATCGCCCAAGAGGAAGAGGGACAAGGACGAAGTCGAGGACGTGGACGAGGACTCTGAGTAAGGTGGCAGTGTCGCTGCTCATGGTGGTTCTAATGCAGTGTCTACCGGATTAGTTGCCTAGTTTAATTTCTGGTGTGCTTAATTTTATTTGAGGGGTGTATTGTGCTGAGCCCCCAGCAGAACTATGTTATGTTTCTTCTTGTTATATTTCGTACATTTCATCTTTTAGTTGGTATAGTACTACCACTCGTTTCTTGACATCATATAAGTACAATATATATGGCCAACATCATATAGCCAGCAGTTTAGTTGTCAAAGAATTTAAGGGTGCTTAGTTTTGTCAAAGAATTCCAGGCTGCTTAGTTTTATTTGAGGGGTGTGTTGTGCTAGACACTGTCGGTGTCAAAACCGGCGGATCTCGGGTAGGGGGTCCCGAACTGTGCGTCTAGGATCGATGGTAACAGGAGACGGGGGACACGATGTTTACCCAGGTTCGGGCCCTCTCTATGGAGGTAATACCCTACTTCCTGCTTGATTGATCTTGATGAATATGAGTATTACAAGAGTTGATCTACCACGAGATCGTAATGGCTAAACCCTAGAAGTCTAGCCTATGTGAATATGGAAATGAGTATATCCTTTCTGGACTAACCCCTCCGGTTTATATAGACACCGGGGGATCTAGGGTTTACATGGAGTCGGTTATATAAGAAGGAATCTTCATAGTTGGTCGCCAAGCTTGCCCTCCACGCCAAGTAGAGTCCAATCCGGACACGGTGCAGTCTTCGGCCTTCATGTCTTTGCAGCCCATCAGTCTGTCCCATGGATAACAGGCCAGACGCCCGAGGACCCCTTAGTCCAAGACTCCCTCAGTAGCCCCCGAACCAGTCTTCAATAGCGAGGTGCTCGGCACACATATTGTCTTCGGCGTTGCAAGGCGGGTTCCCCCTTCAATGATCTCCAAGTAATGTATTCGGCCATTGATCCAATGTCGCCTCCTTGGCTTCTGCGCGTTAAATAATCTTTGTCCTCCACGTGTCGAGCGAATGTGGAAAGTCAGGGTATTTTAGCGAATAACACCCCATCCACGCGAGGAAGAGCGCCTATTTAAAGAGATTGGATCCCAGATCCATTCAGCGCTACGCAGAAGAAATCCCCAGAGACTGCTTAGGAGAAAGCATTCCAGCATGGCTAGTGTTCCCAGCTCCTCCGCTCATCCCGGCCCAGAAAAAGGCGAGTGGGAGAGGTGTTCTGTGTCTCATAGCCGATTGACGGAGTTGCAAACGTAGGGATTCCTTCCCCATGCAGATCTAGTCCCTGTTCGAACGGGGCTAGCTTCCTTCAATGAGGGGACTCAGGCAGAAGACTTCCCCAATCCGTCCGGGGGAGAGCGAGTGTGTTTTATCCCCTACCTGCTAAGAGGCGTTGGATTTCCAATCCATCCGTTCCTCTGAGGGCTTCTGGAGTACTACGGCCTCCTGCTGCACAACTTCACTCCGGCCTCTATTCTGCACATTGCGGGTTATGTCGCTTTATGCGAACTATTCCTGGGCGTCGAGGCTCATTTCGAGTTGTGGAGGAAGCTGTTCTGTCTCATCCCGCGCAATCATGAAGGGTCAATATTTGAAGTGGGCAGAGCCAAAGTATGGCGCGTCGCCGATACCGGATATCCATCTGGCACACCAAGGAAGGCACCTGATGAATGGCCCTCCGAATGGTTTTATATAGAGGACGTTGCGCTTCCCGACCCGGTTCGAAAGGGTCTTCCTGAATTTGCGCGCGTCCCGCTGAAGAAACTCCACAGTTGGTGTCCCCGGAGTCTTGAAGAGGAAGATGGCGCGGAGGTTCGTCAGCTGATGAGTAGGATAAAAGAGCTCACTCAGTCCGGACTCACAGTAATCGAGGTTATGGCGATTTCCATAGCGCGAGGGGTTCAGCCGCTCCAATACAGAGGGCTTCCAATGTGGCACTACAATGGGGAGGACGACGCCTCTCGCTGTGGCTGGGAAGGTCCGGATACCCCTGCCGCTTTGGCTAAGATATTAGCCGAACTGTTCAAAGGGGAGAAAAGGAATTTCTCCGCATTAAATTTAGAGACGGGTACTCTATGTATAACCCTCCCAGCTGGGTAAGGCCCGACCCCTCTGTTTTTACTCCTTCCATCCCCGAATTTCCTTTGATAAACTTCTAGCTTGTTTGCTTATGACAGCACTGGCGAAAGGTCAACGAGGGATTTAATAGTCCCGCCCCACAGCCGGAGGACCACAACCGGGAGCTCGATCCCGGGTTCGAAGAGGATCCGGATATATTTGTGGTGCTCGCGGAGGGGGTGTTTTACCAGACAAGCTATGATGGCACTGAAGTGGCCATCATCGCCGACTACCCTGGTCTTCTTCCTGCTTCACAGGTAAGTAATCAAGAAACACCTTCTCTGAAAGGGTGCTCTTACTCTGCCTCACCCACCGCATTGTCGCGCGTTCTACAGGGGAGGCGTTTGACAATACCGAGGAAATCGGTTCCTGCGCTGGGCAGGCCTTCGAAGAGGAGGGCCGGTGAAGGCACCGCCGGGCCCTCATCGAGGAGGTACGGATAAATATATTTTTCAGTGTCCGTGTCCAACTGTGACCTATGCGCCTATTTGATTACAGGAAAAAGGTTCGCCGAACTGTGTCCGGGGGTCCGGCCGGCCGCGCCCCCAACAACCAAGATTTAGATCCCGTCGGGGAGACAGGGGCCGAAGTAGGAACAAAGCCGGACTGCCCTTCGGCCGAGGGTTCGGAAAATATGTCTGTTACCAACTCGGAAGTAGAGAGCGCCATGAATCATCGGCGCTGCAGAGCTGTTTTACTAGACCCGAAGCTCTCGGACGAGGCATTTAATTCCTTTAGCTCGGGCGACACATACATCCGAGCTGCTCGAGACGGGCTTAGAGAAGCCACGAGGCAATATCTGACAGATGTGGAGGTAAGTTTTCCTTGTCAAAAAAGGATAGCCATATACCCGTAGCCCCCAAGACTGAAAGCAGTTGGCACAACTGAGGATTGTTGAACAACCAGGTCCTCGCAGAGAAGAATAGTCTGCTAGCCCAAGAGCTGGAGCAGTGTCGGGCGCAGCTAAAAGCTGCTACCGCCGAACTGGGAGACTTGAAGAAGTCGTCCGCTGGTATTGTTCCCTTCCATCAAGGAACAATAATTGTGTACCCACTGCGCTAATGTTGCTGCTGATTTCACATAATAGGGCCATCTGATCAACTTGAAGAGAAGCTGAAGGTCGCCCAAGAGGGAGAAAAAGAGGCGAAAAGGCAATGCGCCACAGGCAAGCGTGTGCTAACCCGCGTCAGAGATGAGAAAAACAAGCTACAGGATTCCAACACTACATTGGGTGAAGAGTTGAAAGATGTCCGAGCCCAGCTAGCCGCTTCCGTGAAGGAGAACAAAAAACTGCGGGGCGGAATCTTCGGTATGTGTCCGAACTATTTGTGGAATAGCTCAGAAATAGATGGGACTGATATAGTCATGTTTGCAGGTGTACTAACGGGCCGTCCTGGAGGAGGTGTCCGGATCATCGAGTGATCTGCTGCAGAGGCTGTCACAGGTGCACGAGCATGCTCGGCTAGCCATGCGAAGCGTGGCTAAGGCCTTATGGCCGTCCGACTCCCCTCCAGGAAGTATGGAGGAGCTTGTAGAGCTGTTCAAGGGAGCATGGCGGCGTATCCGACTATGGAAGATATCGGCCTGCCGAGAGGGTGCGCGGGAAGCCTGGGCCATGGTGAAAACGTGATATACCAAGCTGGACCCGAATCACATGGCCAGGGTTGGACCACTAGGGTCAAATGGGGAGGAAATTCCCGTTACTTTAGTATATGACCAAGTAGAGGTGGCCGCCAAATATTCCCAACAGGATTGTAAGTTAGACCGCCTGTTGGATGTTATAGAGAGGGAAGTGTTTGAGTCCAAGTGACTATGTATTTTCCTTCCCCTGTGTAATTCTAGCTGAATTGTATAGCATTTGTCATGGCAGACCTTTTCGCTTCAACCTCCGGACTCAAGGGTGCGGAGTGTTTCCAGATACTCTCACGGCCGAATAGGCCGGGGCATGCCTGGAAAACTAGGCGTACGGGTCATAATTGCTTGAACAGACAAGTTGTATTTGGCTAGTTATGTTATATTACATTTGAGTCGTAAGAAACATCTTCCAGAGAGAATAGTTCCATTAAGGGTTCCTTTCCCTGGGTGCGCATGTATTAATGTACATGTCTGAGTTGTGGTGGAAGAGATCACCATTTCTGTAACTTCTGAGGGTTACCAATGGAGTAATTGAAAAAACGTCTTTAATTCACCGACCGAATATTCCCTTAAGAACGCTAGATTTTGGCTTCACCCAGTCTGAGGTACACATCCGGATGACCCGGCAGTAACAATCGCAGAGGTGCTCCCTTTATGCCCTAGCCGAACTAACGGGAACGTAGGGCATAAGCACAGGAGCCAGGCAACCCAGCTTGGCCAAAACTTAAGTCATATCGATGCATATAGTGGCGAAGAAAAGGTACATATGGAATAAATCATATGTCGAGAGCTTGATGCTTGAAGAGTAATGATAAAAAGCTTCTGTCTAAGAAGCCCCCAGGTATAATGGGCATACATATTTGAAATATGTATGTGTTAGCGGTGTGTGGTCTAGCCGTACCGAAACTTTAAAGTGAAGAGGAAAAAGGTAATCGGAAAAGAGAGAAAAATAATGGAAACTACAGGGGAGAAGGAGACGAACAAGCAGTTCGGCGCTAGGCATAGAATCTTCTGAGTCTAGCCGCGTTCCAGGGGTTCGGCTCGAGGTGATTGTCTGATGCATCACGAAGACTGTACGCTCCTCCGGTGAGAACTTCGTCGATTATGAAGGGACCCTCCCATTTGGGCTTGAGCTTGTCCCTTTTCTTCTCCGGTAGGCGTAGGACGAGTTCGCAAACATTGTAAGTCTTGGCCCGTACTTCTCTGCTTTGGTATCTTCGAGCCTATTGTTGATAGAATACTGAACGGGCTTTTGCGACATCGTGTTCCTCCTCCAAGGCATCTAGGCTGTCCTCCCGATCGAGCTCGGCTTCTCTCTCTTCGTACATACGCACTCGACATGAGTCGTGAATAATATCGCAGGGCAATACGGCCTCTGCGCCATACACCATGAAGAAAGGTGTGTATTCGGTAGTTCGGTTGGGCGTGGTCCGCAGCCCCCAGAGTACGGAGTCGAGCTCCTCTACCCAGTGCTTGTCTGATTCTTTCAAGGACCGCACTAGTTTGGGCTTGTTGCCGCTCATAATGAGACCATTGGCTCGTTCGACTTGACCGTTGGTTTGTGGGTGATAGACGGAGGCGTAATCGAGTTTAATACCCATATTAGTGCACCGGGTTTTTACCTCGTCAGCTGTGAAATTGGAGCCGTTGTCGGTGATGATGCTGTGTGGGACACCATAACGGTGCACAACACCTGATATGAAGTCAATCACCGGGCCGGACTCGGCCATTTTGACCGGTTTAGCCTCTATCCACTTAGTGAATTTGTCCACCATAACCAGCAGATATTTTTTCTTATGGCTTCCCCCCTTAAGGGGTCCGACCATATCCAGACCCCAGACCGCAAAAGGCCAGGTAATGGGGATGGTTTGCAAGGCAGTTGGGGGCATGTGGCTTTGGTTGGCGAAGAGCTGGCATCCGACGCAGCGTTGGACAAGGTCCTGCACGTCCGCTCGGGCTGTCGGCCAATAAAACCTAGTGCGAAAGGCTTTGCTAACGAGGGCCCGAACTGCGCCGTGGTGTCCGCCGAGGCCAGCGTGAATTTCCGCTAACAGCTGCCGCCCTTCTTCTTCGGAGATACATCTTTGAAGTACTCCGGTAGTGCTTTTCTTGTAGAGCTCTTCGTCGTGGACCTTGTAGGCCTTTGAACGCCTGACAATGCGGCGAGCCTCATTCTGGTCGTCGGGAAGCTCCTTCCTATTAATGTAGCCCAAGAAGGGTTGGGTCCACGGGGCAATGACTGCCATAATGAGATGGGCCGATGGTGTTATTTCGGTGGCCGAGCCCCCGGTACTGTCTGTATGTTCGGGATTTGATGTTGTGTTCTGGTCTGAACTGTGGTTGCCGCCCTCCCCTTGCCACACCACGGATGGCTTAAAGAGCCTTTCCAGGAAGATGTTAGGTGGGACGGGGTCGCGCTTAGCGCCGATGCGAGCCAGGACGTCCGCTGCTTGATTGCTCTCTCGGGCAACGTGGTGAAATTCAAGTCCTTCAAACCGAGCCGACATTTTTAATACGACAATGCGATAAGCTACCATCTTTGGATCTTTGGCGTCAAAGTCGCCGTTTATCTGAGATATCGCGAGGTTCGAGTCCCCGCGCACCTCCAGGCGTTGTATGCCCATGGATGTGGCCATCCGAAGACCATGCAGTAGGGCCTCGTATTCAGCTGCGTTGTTGGAGTCTGTGTATAATATCTGGAGTACATACTGGACGACGTCTCCAGTAGGGGATGTTAAGACGACTCCCGCTCCTAGTCCTGCCAACATTTTGGAACCATCAAAATACATGACCCAATTTGAGTATGCGTCGTATTCTTTAGGGAGTTCGGCCTCTGTCCATTCGGCGACGAAGTCAGTCAGCACTTCAGATTTGATGGCTCGACGTGGCTTGTATGTTATGTCGAATGGAAGTATCTCTATGGCCCATTTGGCGATACGTCCCATGGCATCGCGGTTGTTTATTATGTCATTGAGTGGGACCACGAAAGCCACCGTGATTGAACACTCCTGGAAGTAGTGTCGTAGCTTGCAGGATGCCATGAAAACTGCGTATGCTATCTTTTGGTAGTGGGGGTACCGAGATTTGCATGGTGTGAGGACAGTGGATACATAGTATACTGGCTTTTGAAGTGGGAATTTGTGTCCGTCCTGTTCTCGTTCGACGACGAGCACGGCGCTCACCACTTGATGTGTTGCCGATATGTATAGCAGCATGGGTTCACCTGCATTTGGTGCGGCCAGGATTGGATTGCTTGCTAGGAGGGTCTTTATTTCCTCCAGTTCGGCAGTCATCGCGTCTGTCCATTCGAAGTTATCCGTGCGCCGTAAGAGGCGATAGAGTGGTAGTGCCTTTTCTCCTAGTCTGGAGATAAAGCGGCTTAGTGCTGCCACGCATCCTGCCAGTTTTTGGACCTGTTTGAGGTCTGTTGGTGTAGGCAACTATGACAGAGCTCGGATTTTAGCGGATTTGCTTCGATTCCTCTGTTGGAAACTATGAAGCCCAGCAGTTTTCCAGCGGGAACGCCGAAGACACACTTCTCCGGGTTGAGCTTAATGTCATATGCCCGGAGGTTGTCAAACGTAAGACGTACATCGTCTATTAGTGTTACGACATGCCTAGTCTTGATGACGACGTCATCAATGTAAGCTTCAACTGTTTTGCCGATCTGTTTCTCCAGGCATGTTTGGATCATGCGTTGGTATGTCGTGCCGGTGTTCTTGAGCCCAAGGGCATAGTATTGAAGCAGAATGGCCCGTATGGGGTAATAAATGCTGTTGCAGCTTGATTAGATACCTTCATTTTGATTTGATGGTATCCGGAGTATGCATCGAGGAAACACAATGAGTCGTGTCCTGCGGTGGCGACCATGATTTGATCAATGCGGGGAAGGGGAAAAGGGTCCTTAGGGAAAGCCTTGTTGAGATCCTTGAAATCGACACATAGGCGCCAGGATTTATCTTTCTTTGGTACCATTACCAGGTTTGCCAGCCAGTCCAGATGCTTGATTTCTCTAATGAATCTGGCCTCGTGAGATTGGCCAGCTCCTCCCCCATGGCTTGTCGCTTGGGTTCGGAAAAGCACCGTAGTGTTTGCTTGACTGGTTTAAATCCCTTTAATATGTTGAGGCTATGTTCGGCCAACTTTCATGGGATCCCTGGCATATCCGAAGGGTGCCAGGCAAATATGTCCCAGTTTTCGCGCAGGAACTCTCGTAGTGCTGCGTCACATGTTGGGTTCAATTGAGCTCCGATAGATGCTGTCTTCTTGGGGTCCGTTGGGTGGACCTAGAATTTGACTATTTCTTCTGCCAGTTTGAACGAGGTGGATTTGGGGCATTTGTCGAGGATCCCATCGTCCCTGTCCACTGTGGAGCGTAGTGCGGTTAATTCTTCAGCTGCGAGGGCTTCGGATAGCGCTTCCAGGGCCAGGGATGCGGTTTTGTTTTCAGCGTGGAGTGCTATGTCCGGATCACTGACGAGAGTGATTATACCGTTTGGTTCGGGAATTTTGAGCTTCATATATCCGTAGTGAGGTATAGCTTGGAAGCGTGTAAAAGCATCCCGCCCCAACAGGGCGTGATATCCGCTGCTGAAAGGGGCCACTTGGAAGGTTATTTCTTCGGACCGATAGTTCTCCGGTGTGCTGAATACCACGTCAAGTGTGATTTTGCCCGCGCGCCGCGCCTCCCGACTAGGAATAATTCCCCGGAAGGTTGTGTCACTTTGTTTGATGCGGCTCCTGTCTATTTCCATTTTATGGAGTGTGTCCTCATAAATGAGATTTAGTCAGCTGCCGCCGTCCATGAGGACCATGGTGAGTCGAAACCCACCCACGATGGGGCTGAGGACTAACGCGGCTGGTGCTCGTACTGTTCTGTACTTTGGTTCGTCACCGGCGTTGAATGTTATAGCCGTGTCGTTCCATGGGTTTATTACAGCGATTTGGCAGACTTCGTCGAGCTCGCGAAGTGCCCTTTTGCGCGAATGTCTCGAAGACTGTCAATACTCTTGGGTCGTCGTCTTCTTGGGGGTGTTGTTCCGGGGCGTCCTTGATAAGGATGTCCTCGCCGCTCTTGGCTACCTGTCGTAGTATCCAACATGCTCGAAGGCTGTGGGTTGCCACGGTATCTGTGGTTGTATGTATTTTGCATGGGCCATTGAGCCACCCTTCCAGAATGGTGCCGTTCCGTATAGTGGCTTTGTGTTTTTTGACTGTTGGACTGGGCGTGCCACGAGGGTACGCCCTTTTTGCCTGTAGGGGAAGTTGGGTTGGGGCTGGTGGTTCCCAGCGAGCTGCCCGCGTTTCCTAGGCGCTTTGCATCGCGCAGTATTTTTGTACGATGGTTGCTAGGTCAGCAAATTTTAGTATGCGGCGGCGATTGATGGCGTCGAGGATTCCTTCGTCCGCGCAATTTTTGCAGAACGCTGATATTGCGTCCTTGTCACGGCAATCTTTTACCTTGTCCTTGACAAGGAGGAATCTGGCCCAGAAGTGGTGGACCTTTTCCTGAGATTGCTATTTTATGCTCATGAGAGCCTCTATGTCCGGGTGGGTGGGTGGAATTAAATCCGAACCCCGACCTAACCGATTGTCCGGAGTTCGATGACCTTCCGGACTAGACAGTCCGGGTTCCGGAATATCTTCTGATTGTTTGGAACCGCCGTCCGATGCTATGTTTGGAGGGCTGGTTGCATCCTTTCGCGGGTGAGTATCTGGCTCTTCATGAACGGCGATCCAAGCATAGTCCGTCTTCAATATAGAAGAAGACTCGCCGTCCTGCTCCACGACTACTGCGATCTGGTGGGTGACCGGTGGAGTTTCAATTTCTCCCTGATCGGTTTTAGGCCCGATTTGATCATAATCTGTGGCGATTCCCAAAGCGGCGATGCGATCTAGGAGCTTGTTTAAGGACGAAAACTCAACCGGATCCATCTGCTTGGAGTGCTCGGAGTTGATGCGAAGGGGATTTTCGATGGCCCGAGAGGTCATCGCCGGCTCCGCGGCCGAATGGGCGATCATAGTGAAGTCGCCCAGCCGGAGGGTTTGGCCCGGGGCCAGAACTACCCCTGCGGTAATGTTGTCTTTAATGACAAGGCGAGCCATCGAGCCTTTCATCGACGGCAAAGTGGAACTCTCAATGAAAGCACCAATGTCGGTGTCAAAACCGGCGGATCTCGGGTAGGGGGTCCCGAACTGTGCGTCTAGGATCGATGGTAACAGGAGACGGGGGACACGATGTTTACCCAGGTTCGGGCCCTCTCTATGGAGGTAATACCCTACTTCCTGCTTGCTTGATCTTGATGAATATGAGTATTACAAGAGTTGATCTACCACGAGATCGTAATGCCTAAACCCTAGAAGTCTAGCCTATGTGAATATGGTAATCAGTATATCCTTTCCGGACTAACCCCTCTGGTTTATATAGACACCGGGGGGATCTAGGGTTTACATGGAGTCGGTTACATAAGAAGGAATCTTCATAGTTGGTCGCCAAGCTTGCCCTCCACGCCAAGTAGAGTCCAATCCAGACACGGTGCAGTCTTCGGCCTTCATGTCTTCACAGCCCATCACTCCGGCCCATTGATAACAGGCCGGACGCCCGAGGACCCCTTAGTCCAGGACTCCCTCAGACACCATTAACTTATCATTGTGAGAATCGGCTTATTTTTGTCATGTAACATGGTCAACGGGTTTGACTTGAAAATAACAGTGTCTACTGGCATTTCTGAGCAAACATCTAACTTAACGATGGCAACTTTTAGATATCTAATTGCATTTTTTAGTAGGCATCTCACGGATCAATGGCATTTTTTGAGTAGTTGTAACTTCTAATGGCAAAGCTGAGTAGTGATACACAACTAGTGGCATAAATAAAAAGAACCCAAGAATTAAATAGGTATGCTAATTTCTTTATTTCTTTATACCTTTGTGTGCGAAACAATATACGCTGCCTCCCCCCAGATTTTCTTTACAGAGGCAACATAGAACTATATGAGTGCCCTGTTAAATCTTGGAATTATTACAGGTTCGTTTGGCCTTTTTGATACATTAATTGAGTTTCTGGTCATTTAATGTGCATAATTCAAATTTGAACTACAAGCACATGCTCCCGTGCACCAAAGTTGACTGAAAAATCACATGTGTGTCCTCGGCTGAATTTCTAGTTCCCATGCAAGAAATGGGAATGAAATTCAAACATCTGGGCACCGTGGTTCGGCCGAGAACATTGAGAAGCTTGGTTTTAAAATTCTTGTAAATCCAAAACACGCCTGAAAATCATGAAACTTGGCATGGTGTCATGTCATGGTACTACCATGCTGTGGTAAAAAAAATTGCAGAATAGGAACAAGTTTTGGTATAGGTTTCTTGCAAACCGGAGCTTCTCTCAAGAAGGCTCGTGGTTTTGAGAGGCAACGTGTCACCTTTGTGTGCATAATTCAAATTTTAAATACAAGCACATGCTCCAGTGCACCAAAGCTGGTTGAAAAATCACAGGTGTGTCCTCGGGTAAATTTCTAGGTCCCATGACAGAAATGGGAATGAAATTCAAACATCTGGGCATCATGGCTCGGCTGGAAACATTGAGAAACTTGGTTTTTTAATTCCTGTAAATCCAAAACACGCATGAAAATCATGAAACTTGGCTTGGTGTCATGACATGGCACCAACATGCTATGGTAATTTTGCTATCCGATTTGCGAAGGCGCACACATTAACAATCAACAAAGTCATTTTGGAACAAGTGCTGTCACGTTACAATTGGAAACACAAGTATTATTGAAACCGTGGGCGTTCTATTTACCATTTACGTGCCGCCACGCGTCCCCATTTTTATTAGCTAGGAGGCGCCGTGCAGGGTAGCTATTTGAGTACGGGAGGCGTGCGATCAGACCCCTGCGCGTGCTTATCGGGAGGAGAGCCCTTTGACCTCCATCTGCCATCGACCTCTCTCCCAAGGACTCCATTAATGGCGCCCGAGCCTCTGTTTAATGGCGTGGCAATGTCTCACTCGACTGAGATTTAAGAGAGAAAAAAGAAAATCTGAAAAGAAAATTTTGCACGGATCTTGATGTAAGATCCGACGGACCTATATAGCATCTACTGCGACTTATAGCAAGACCGATGAATATATATAAGGACGACGAGAGTGGATAATAATTGTCTTACATAATTAGGAAGATAATTAAAAAATCCACAAGCGGCTACGCCCGAAATACACAAGGGAAAAAGAAGAAGGAAGACGCATACAATGATCTGGCTCGCTGATCTCTACATTCTTTATGCGCTGCGGGTCGCGGAGACTAGTTCTCGCGGCAGGCGATGATCTCTTTCATCAGTTTCATGTCCTTAATACGCTGCTTGGCAGCATCCACGGATTCCTCCACCAGCCTCTTGCGCTCGATGAGGAGCATGGCATTCTCGTCCATAAGTTTCTTGATGATGACGCCCATCGTCTACAACAAGGCAGCGGTCTCCTCCTCGTGCTTCGCCCTTCCGATGATCTTCGCCCTCAGCAGGTCGCGCTCGCCCCGCAGCTTCGCATTGCCCTCCCCTAGTTGCCGGATGACGCCGGTAGCCTCGTCTTGCATCCTCGCCCAGCCGGAGATCTAATCCATCTGGCTATGGACTATCACGTGCATGCGCCTGTAAGAGTCCTCGCCTGCCCGCGAGAAATTTTCCCAGGCCACCGCGGTGCGGCGGGACCTCCCTGCTGCTTTGGCGGCACGGCGGGACATCTTTGCTGCTTCCGCGGCGTGGCCGGACCCGTCTGCTACATCGACGGCGCGGCGGGACCTCCGTGCTACTTCGGCGGCGCGGCGGGACCTCTGTGCTGCTACTGCTGCGCGGCTGGACATGTCGGCTGCTTTCGCGGCAAGCAGGACAGTTCTCGTGCTTCCTCTTCCATGCTCACCTCTCCCTGGTGGAAATCTCTCGACCCAGAACTTACGCTGGCTATGGCTTGATTGACTTGATTGTTTTTTGTGGATGAGGAGTTGAGGAGGAATGTGCAGTCATCTTAGCATAGTAGTATTTATAACCGAGTACTACTAATACGCTCCTAAGTGGGAAACCATTTAGGTTGTGATCGGTGTGAACAGGTTTGTAATTAAATATAGCGTGGTAGTAGTAGTAATTTGGAATGTGACGAGACGCGCTCAAAATTTATTGACGGTTCTAGTTTCGAAGTGCGGCACTATTCCCGGATGGCGTAACATCGGCACGTTTTCTCGGCCGTGGTGTAGCATATGCCATGGTACTAGTTCTTTTTCTACTGCTGTGTACGTGCAAAACCTGGCACCGTCGGATACATATCTTGCGCTTGGCATTCGATAGGTATAGCCTCGTGGCGAGCTATAGACTAGTCTTTTTTTCAGACGCATTACACCTATCTCTCGGGACTTCTCGCACGCACCATCACTGCTCCCTAGGTCGATGCCACCCACATATAGTTGTACTCTGAGAAGAGGTGCACGCACGCACTCATCCTCTCTCACACACGCATCTGTAGCTACGAATTGTAGTGTTCTCAACCATCCGATTGGCTCTATCATAGGTTTCACATTGCTCCTTGGCCTTGAGATTGAGAAGTTTAAAACGCGGAGGCTAAGATGGAGGCGTGAGGTTTTGGTTAATGTGCGGGCCGCACACGGCACCAACACGACACGAGCTTGATCTACCTGATGCGCATGCAGTCGGGTGAGTTGTCCAAGTATAGACACAACCAGGCCCTCGTTGGTATCCGCACCTCGACTTTGGCTGGACATAGTGGAGAGTAGCATAGACTAGTTACTAGTCTATGTTACTAGTACCTCATAGTGGGTAGTGTCATATAGTGTATGCATAATTTGGCGACGAGCGCTTTCTATATGTACCACCTTTTTTCTTTAATTACATCTTGTTAGTTTTGCTCCATGGCGCAATCCATCGATACTACTACTATACAAATGTATACATTTTTAAAAGGCTAGAGGACGGGGCAGTCTAGCTTGGTCCTTTTCACGAGAGGCGAGGGCCTTTGTGATTTGACGGCTCATTACTGCTGGAAGGCGGGGCCTTGTGATTTGACTGCTCGTATAAATGTGCCGACAACCTGAGGAGGAGCAAAGAACCGTGCGGTATACTCAAGTTTTCCACTGGAGTAGTACTACGACGGAGGAGCACGAAACACGACAGCCCAGTGCCATATCCTCTACTCTCTACTCTTATTATATATTACTAGCAAGAGGCATTGTTCTATTGGCGATAAAGAATGATCTAATTTGCTAGTCATCTCATTTTTAGCATTGTTCTATTCATGCCTCGCAGAGAAGGTGACACGTGCGGCGAAACACCCGAAGCAAAATAAGAAACACAGGAGCAAAAGAAGAAGGAGGATTATCACCCCCAAAAAAGAAGGAAGACGCACACACACAAGTCTGGGGCGCTGCTCTCACTACATGAAGGGTTGCTGGCCACGGAGTCGTAACTGCTTCTTCATCGCCTCCACGACCTCCATCTCCTTGCGCGTCTCCTCCGCCATCTTCATCATTGTGTCCATGCCGCAGGATTTCTCGATGCGAGCCTTCATCATCTGTTCCACGGCCCCATTACTTACCTTGACAGCAGTCGGGTGCTCGATGCGGAGCTTCGCCAACTCCTCCTTCTGTTCCATGACGAGGGCCTACAACATCTTCTTCGAGGAACTACTATTCTCATGTAGCTTCTTCCAGCCAGCGTTCTCCTCCTTCAGCCCATCAAGCTCGTGGCAGAGCTTCGCCTTGTCCTCCTGAATTTGCAGGATTTCGCCGGTCACCTTCTTCTCCGAGGCAATGCTCTTCTTCAGCAGCATCACCAAGCCGGCGGTCAACTCCCCCTGCTCATTGAGCTTAGCGGGCATGTCATCGAGGCTCTCCTTCAGCAGCTCCACCAAGCCGTGGATGAACTCCTTCTGCTTATTGAGGTGCTTATTGAGCTGATCGGGCATGCCGTCGAGGGATAACGACTCCAGCGCCGCCAGCTCGGCATGTTTGCCTCCGCGTCTACGGCGCTCCTGGGAGCCATCACCTGCCCATGAGAGATCTTTCGAGGTCTCTGCGTGGCGGCGAGCCCTCTCTTTTTTTTGCAGCCTTGGTTGCCGCTCCCTTGTTACGAGTAGTTCTCGACCTAGAGCTCTGCACACCGGCCATGGCAAGGACGGACGAAGAAGGAGGACTTATGAGGAGGAAGGCAGAGTAATTTTCGGTTAGGTAGTTCCCCTTTTTATAACCTAAGTACTAGCACTAGTACTAAAACCTGCATAGTGGGAACACGTCCAGGTTTGGTACGTACTGGTAGGTGTGAGCAGGCTTGCACTTAATTTTAGCACTAGTACTTTCGAATTTGATGGGAACAAGGTAAAGATTAATTAATGGTTTTTGGTTTCGAGACCCGAAACGGCTCCCGATGAGTTTAGTGGAACATAAATTTCAAGTAGACTACACTGCTCAGATGCATAAATATTATGTTACTGTCAAAAATTGGCACAAAATACGAAGGAGACCAATGGAAGTACTACTAGCAACCCATGATTTAACTACTCGCATGCGCGCAGTGGAGTAGTAATGTCTTTCTTCCGCCCTCACGTCCACTCAAGTTGCATGCGCTGTATTAATTGAACATCAATGAAGTGAAGGACTTTACACGCGTCAAATTATCACATGGGGTGGATCTTGGTACAAAATTGCGTCCGCCCGTGTACCCGCGTGTGCGTGCGAGGGAATGAGTGCGTGTGTGGCGTGCGTGCACATCTTCGCTTCATGCATGTACCGCCAGTGCGGCTCAGGGAGGACAAGTACATTCTTCTGGAACTAGCAGCATGTCACTGTGATCAATCCACACAGGGATGTCGCGACAACGCCTCCACATGTGCCACGTGGCTTAATGAACTGTAAGAGAGACACATGTAGCGTGCCATTGTGTTTTGCACATACTCAAAGTACTAGTAAGGTACACGTGCATTCCATGCGTCAGATTTTGCAACCAAATTATTAATAAATACCACACTGTAGCATGTAAGCCCTGAGTCATATATGCCTGATGTAGACCTTCGTTTAATTCTTATATTTCATCTCATTCAAAATCAATTAGTTTTTATAAAAAACCTAGGGCCTCTTTGATTCGTAGGATTTCCAAAACACGGGAATAGGAAGAACATGGGATTAGAGTGGAATGTCGTCTTGAATCCTACATGATGGTACGAGTGTTTGATTGTGCATAGAAAAGACGCAGAATTCTTTCAAAGAGGTTTGAGTGGATGGGATGTTTCCTATGAAATCTAGTGCAAATGAATCATATGGAAAAATTCCTATGGTTTACAATCCTACGAATCAAACAACCAAGATAGGAAAAATTCCTAAGGATTAGAATCCTCCAAAATTCCTTCAAGAATCCTTTGAATCAAAGAAGCCCTGAATCTATTTTATGATTCATGGAATTGTGCGTTGTAAAGCATAAAGTAAAAACAAATAATGTCAAATCAACTAAAAAAAGTTTGGGCAGTTATGATACGGAAGATTCTAGAACAAAGGAGAACCACTGTTGTTTTGAGATTTGTGCATTATGCTTAAGTTCAACCATGGAGTCTGCTAGATTGTACATGTGGCAAAATCCGGTGGGGGCCAGAATATGGTGCGAGGGGCCGAGTGGAGGGAGACTATGAAGGAGTGCACAACTGTGAGATCGATATTTAGACAGAGGAGGCGAGAACGTGCGCTGTTGCGCGCAGTGGCGGAGCCATGAAAAATGTCCCATGAGCTAGGGGGCCAAGCATTGCTAATCCTTTATGAGGAGGGCCAATTCATCAACTTAAACCATTTTTACCAGCAATTGTCTAATGATCACACTCATATTAGCCTCGATATATAGTGATGTTAGGGGGCAAGGCCCTTGCTGCCCCCTGTCTTCGCCATTGTGCGCGCGTCTGAGAGATGAAACAGAAGGCATGGATGATGAGAGGGGGGCGTTGGATATATAATTAATGTGGGTGTATTAGCTATATATGTAATCCTATATAGAGAGGTATAGATTGATCGATGTGGACGTGGGAAAGAGGGTGAGACCTCACTAGATATATAGATTGATCGGTTTATGTGGAAAACTATGAAAGACCTCGCTATATATACACACACATAGAGGAACATCGATCGTTGCGCATGCACGTGAGAGATAAAGAATGCTCGATATGATGGAGAGGGGGTGTGTGTGTGCCTTCATGGGAGACCGACCTGAAGAAAAAGATTGCATGTGTGCGATGGATAATGCCGACTGGTAGTGTGTGTGCATTCATGCACGAGAGAAAGTTAGTGGTACAATTATAAAGAGAAGACCAATGTGTGGGTGTAAAAGACTAGGTGAGGTCATAATCAATGTAAAGTTGAATTCAAATATTTGACTAAGAGATCATGATGTTTGAAACCCATGCATGCATGAATATAACGAAGATCTGCGCGGTGTGGTTTGGAAACGAGCATGTTGTAATGTATACACATTGAACAAGGTCAGAATGGTCTGAATTTGAGATACCAATGGCAGACATCGTTTGGCCACATTGCATCCGTGCATGGACACACTATGCTAATTGGAAATGATGGGCGGCTTTCGCATCACATATCTATATCTATACCCCTATATTTTTTTTATATATATATAGTGTGCGGATAACTTTAACTTTGAAAGATGGTCGTTGGATGAGGCCAATTCCATGGTGCAGAGCTGGCAAATTTGAGCACTACTGGCCGTTGGATATCATCTAGATTCCACCAAATTTTGCCACATGTACAATCTAGAAGACTCTATGGTTGAACTTAAGCATAATGCACAAACCTCAAAACACAAGCACTTCTTCTTTGTTCTAGAATCTTCCGTATCAGAATTGCCCAAATGTTTTTCTACATGATTTGTTTTTACTTTATACCTTACAACGCACAATTCCATGAATCTTAAAATAGCTTAGCTTTCTTACAAAAACTAGATGATTTTGAATGAAATGAACTATAAGAATTAAACGAACATCTACATCATGCATATATGACTCAAAGCTTACATGCTATAATGTGGTATTTATTCATAAGTTGGTTGCCAAATCTCATGCGTGCAATGCACGTGTACCTTACTAGTCTAATTGGTGTCTGTGTGTGTTGTGCGTGTTAAACACATTGTACGTAGTATATCATACTGGTCTAAATTGTCTTTTTTTCTTTTGGGTACACGTTAAGCTTGTTCTCCCAAAATTTCAAGCCGCGCCTTGTTATGCCGGAATTTCAAGCTAGTGTCTCTGTCTATCGTGTTGCGAAACTCCCGCCTCTTCAACCCACGCCTTGTTACCCCGAAATATTTAAGATAAATCTTTGTCTCGTTGTGCTCCGACAACTCCCTCCATCTCAAGCCGCGCCTTGCTATTCAAAAATTACAATGCACGCGAAAACTCCCACCTCCTATGAAATCCCGACACGCGAAATGCCCGTGATACCCCTGAACCGAAAGAACCGCCTCAAATCGATGGGGGTACTTTCATAACTTACCCCACATTTCGAACAAGCGCGTCCCTAAGCCATGGTTCCCCATTCCCATCCCATCCGCCCACCCATTTGTACACCGAGGCCGGGAAAACCCGCGAAGCCCCACACCCTCCTCCGTCCGCCACCTAGCCGGAGCCTCTTCCCCGACGACATCGTCCACAGCAACACCTCGACGTCCCTCATCCACCATACCGAATGAGGATCCGTCGTTGATCTGGTTGTCCCGCCGGTTCAGCCACCCCGTCCTCCACCTCCAAGGAGCTGTCCCGATGTTCCCCTCGTCTTTCGCGCCACCTCCATTCCCACACCGCCGTCTTCACCTGCACCACCGGAAGAGCATCATCATCACCGTTTCCTCGGATGAAGCTGTGGCCTAATCGGCGCCACCAAAGAGGTTGTACACTAATCGCCGCATTTTCTTCTTGATTTGATCTCACGGTGATGCCGGCGCTCGGTCCCGAGCCGACACGGCGCGGCTCCATCCACGTCGGCGTCACTGGCCACTTCCTCCATGGTGTCGCTCCCTTGGCGGCGACGTCCACATCAGTAGGAGCTGCTGCTGCTTTAGCTCTCGCTCGCGTTGCTGCTCTGCTCTTGCTCTCGGTCCCCTGCCTGGTCTGCTCTTGCTCGCGCTGCTGCTCTCGCTCTTTCTCTTGCTTGCGATGCTGCTCCGATTTAGCTACACTTTAGTTGACTGAATCGACTTTTGGGTCAGTCGATTTTCAGGGGGTGGGGGCTCGCCGGAGTTAAGGAAGAACAAGCCGCAGCGGGGAGGGGGGCTCGCCGGAGAGGTACCCCACTATCTATCTTAGGGTTCAGGGTGGGGGCGGTGGTCGCCGGCGGTGGTGGGGCGGTGGCGTGGGGATCACCGAAGAAAAAGCTCGGCATGGGGGGCCTACAGGGATGGCCGGGGCGGCGGCAGACCAGCGGTGGGGAGTGTTTTCGAGGCGAGCAGGGCAGCGCACCACCGGCCGCGGGCAGCGGGGGCGGCTGTTTGGCCGGTGGTCGCTGGCGGCTCAGGGGGGTGGAGGTTGAAGATGAACTCTAGGCCTTGATTTCGTATCCAACGGCTGCAAAATCGACTGACCAGATATGAAAAAGTCAGTCGACTGACGTGTAGCCTCACCTCTAGTGCGTTCAGTTTTGACAATAAAATTCAGTTTCGACAGAAAAATTCAGTTTCGACAGTTAAGTTCAGTTTCGATAGTTAAATTCAGTTTCGACAGTTAAGTTCAGAGATGAGCAGCTGATGTATACATCTAGCACTTTGTGGTTATGTATTTTACATCATCTATTTGAGATGCTATTAGAATTCCACTCAGGTTAACGTTGTCTCTCTTGTCCTGCTTCAGCCTCGGCGTCGTACAACTCACCGGAGCTGCTCCAACGATGAAACCCTCCATCACAGCGGAGCAGTACCTCGGGCTCCATCTCCAGACGCCTAAGATCTTCTTCCCCTCCTCCGACAGCCAAGTCAGCCGGAGCATCCTCACCGGCCAACCCAATCATGCTGAGATCGACATGGCTTCGCCAAAGAGGTTGCACACTTCTTGTGGTTTGACTTAATCTCACCATGCTTCTTTGCATCCTGTGATCTTCCAATTCTTGTGAACCAAACACCCAGATTGGCAGAAATCTTGTGTTTTTAAATTCTCTGTTTTGCACGTGCATTCCTATCCTATTCCTGTCTATTTCCTATCCCTGCATTGTTAAAATCCTCAAATTCAAACAATCCCTTACACAATTACTTCTATTATAGATATGTGTCAAAGAAAACCTTGTGTGGTTTGTCCTGCTCCTGTGGTGTTGTGTTCCACCCCAGCTCAGCTGCTCCAACGACGGAAGGGTTCACCACAGCAGGGATCCGCTCTCCAGACTGTCTTTCGCCGCCTCAGATCTTCTTCCCCGCCGCCGGCAGCCACGACAACTACATTACCATCATCAACTGAGTAGATGACCTTGAGGACTACATGGGTCCGCAAGAGAGGTCGCACTCTTCTGTGTCTGCTTACGTTATGCATTTCTTAATATGATGACATGCTACTTTATCATTGTGTTCACCTATTAGACTCTGACTCAGGTCCAAACTTATGCTGAAACTTGAGTTTTTAAATGGTTGTGGGCTACATATTGGGCCAGCAATCAGTACTATCTGTCTACTATCTGGTTAATCTCGGGTGTCTACTATGAGTTTCATGTTGGGTGCAAACAAACATTAAAGGAGCCATTATCTGTATTTTTTAACTAAAGCTATTATCTGCCTGCTATCATTTGTTTTGGGTCTATCCACAGTTTGCTACCATCACTCTGGATTTGTGCATGCACTCCTTACATAATCTCACTATGTTTTATTCCTATGCATGTCACTTATTGTACTTAATGGAACTGAACATGTAGAGCAAAAGAGACGAGCCATGCATGTAATAAAATTTCATGCAGACGTCGCTCCATGGTGGGCGCAAAGGCAGCCCCCCCTCCACCCATTTCGGATTGTAATCAAGAGGAAGATAACTGTTCTGAGGGGGATTCAGAAGCAGAAGACCACTCCTATTTACCCCATGAGGTCTTCACTCTAACTTAGCATGCTGATGTTCGTAATATCATGCATATGGTGCCTTGCATTGCTTACTGTATACATCAAAGATGTCATCTGCTTAGTTTAGACATGCTTTGTGTCAATGCCATCTGATTAGTTTCTTTATCGTATATGTGAATCATGCAATGCCATCTTGTTTAGCCAGGCATCATATATGTGAATTTTGCAATGCCACCCTGGTTAGCCAGTCATCTTATATGTGAATTATATCATGACATCATTTTTTATTACGTGTTAAATTTGTCAACAATTTTAGTACATTCAATTACTCTTCCTGTGCATCAGCCATTCGGCACGGTCATGGAAAAATCTGGAGTGGAAACAAGGTCTTCAGAGCAGACAAATGCTATCTGACGAAGCGCATGTCTTGCTGGTTACAGATAGCTCCTCAGAGGAGGATTCAGAGACAGATGACCAGTCCTATCCCCCCCCGAGGTGCATGCTCTAACTTGGCAGGGTTATGTTGCTCATATCGTGTGTATGGTATCTTGCATTGCTATGTCATTTGCTTAGTTTAGACATGCTTTGTGTGAATGCCACATGTTTAGTGTCTAATTACCATATATGTGAATTACGCAATGCCATGTTGTTGCAAGACATTATATATGTGAATTATGCAATGCTATCTTGTTGCAAGGCATTATATATGTGAATTATGCAATGCCATGTTGTTTAGCCAAGCGTCATATATGTGAATTATATCATGCCGTCCTTTTTTTGTATTTCTCATTGCTTTTGTCGACAATGTTTGTATATTCAACTGATCTTCCTGTGCATCAGCCATTTGAATTGGTGATGGAGAAATCTGGAGTGAAAACAAGGTATTCAAAGCAGACAATGCTACCTGGTGAAGCAGATATCTTGCTAGTTACAGATAGCTCTTCAGAGGAGGATTCAGAGGCAGATGACCAGTCCTATTATCCCCCTGAGGTGTATGCTTAAACTTGGCAGGGTTATATTACTCATATCATGCATATGTTGTATTGCAATGCTTAGTTTTTACATCATATACACGATATTGAATGCCATCTCCTTAGTTGAGACATCATATATGCAATTGCCCTCTACCTACTTCCTTAGTTATAAATCATATATTTGAATTATATCATGCCATGATGTTTACATAGACAGCATGTATCTGAATTATGGCATGCCAACGCATTTTCTAAAGACATAATATAGTTATATCATCTCATCTTGTTCACATAGTCATCATATTTTGAATTATGTCATTCTATCCGTGAAATATAGCATGCCATCATGTTTCCATCGACGGCATGTTTGTGATTTATGGCATGCCAACCACTTTAATAAACACATCGTATAGTTATATCATGTCATCCTGTTTACATAGTCATCATATTTTGAAGTATGTCATTCTATCCTGTTTAGTTAGCCATCATACATGTGAAATTGTGTCATGCTATCCTGTTTAATTAGCCATCATATATGTAAAATTATGTCCTGCTATTCTGTTTGGTTAGACAACATAAATGTGAACTATTTCATGCCCTGTTTTCTTCCCTACTATCCATTGCACCTATCTATCTTACAATGTCTGTACATTCAATTACTTTTCTTGTTTATCAGCCATTTCAATTGGAGGGGGTGATGGCAGTATCTGTGGGAGTAAAAACACGGTCTTCAGAAAAGATCGTGCTACCTGTCGATGGAGATAGAACCACGGTTGTACTTGCCCAAGAACCAGCCCCACCACACATAACCCAGACTCACGCAGATTGTACCCCTACCCAGTTGGACAAAGAACCAGCTACACCCCTTCTAACCCCAACCCCAGTAGATAGTAACCCGGTTCCTGTTGACACAGCACCGTCTCCACCACAGAGCACCCAAACACGAGCAGTTAGTAAGGCAACTGCAGTGCCCAAAGCATGAGGACCACCACTCTGAACCCCAAGTCAATGCTTAAAGCAGAAGAAGAATTGTTCTCAGGTCAGGTTCCATAGCTATGGTTCATACTACTTTGCTCTTGCATCACTGTATTTACTCATACCAACTAATTTCAAATTTGAAGGATGCAATTGAAACTCCAATGGAGCAACAGGTATGTTTTAAACCTGTTTCATTAACGTGTTTGCTGTTGTAACTTGCTCTATGTCGATTTCAGTTTCAATTGAATAAACAATTATATTATCATGCCATGCACCTTACAAGTGTTGTTATTGCTGTGTAGTTTCCCACACTTATATTCTGTCTAAGCTGCTTTGTCTTAAATAGATATGATTCGAACTGTACCTATCTTGATTTGGCAACATAAACTAGAATGATATAGACCATACAGTGACCATACTACATATATATATGTTTGTTTCATGCTATTATCTTGTCCACCTTACTACTGAACTGGTTTACCAAAATGAGTTTCATATACTACATTGTAAACCTATGATGTGTTTGTTTGTTTCTCTTTTAGAATGCGGATAAAATATTGGAGAAGAGTACCCCGTTATGCAATGGTATAGGAAGTAATGCAGATAAGGTTCAACATAGTGAGACATCCCTGTTGAACTCCAAGAAAGCTGATAAAAACTATATTGAAGACACTGAAACAACCCCAAAGTCTTGTCTTGATGTAGTGTTCGAGTTACTGGCTACTACTGCTGGCACCAGCTCTTTGAACTTGCTGCCTGAATCAGTTCGGCTTCTTGAGTCTCAACTTCAAGTTGAAAGACATCGATCAGATGTTATGCGACAGGAAGCCGAAGGACTGAGGATGTCCCTGCAGAATTCAGATGCATACTTTCTGGTGCAACAGCAAGTGCTGGAGGATTTAAGCGCCAAACAAGAGAAAGTTAATAAGCTTGCTAAGCATCTTGCCAGCATTATGGGTATCTAGGATATTGTTTCTTGAGCTCATCTGAAGTGGTTTCAGTTCTGGACTTGTTTTGCTGCGGCGTTTATATGCTGCTTTGTTCCCTATATTTGCACTGGTGGCGAACTTTGATGCCTAGTGGATGTAATATGAGTAATAGCCGTGATAGCCTAGCGTAAGTTGCTTGCCTATTTATTTCCTTATTGTCTTGTTTATTTGTTTTCTTGTAGTCAGTGCAGTTCTTTTTCCGCGGTTTGCTAGTGGCCGCGATAACCTATTTTTTAAAACTAGGCCAAATTAACCATGGGCTACATATTTACTATAGTTAACATGGGCCTCCTACGGGCCGTAGAAACAATGGGCCTTCTAAGGGCCGTAGAAACAATGGGCCTTCTACGGGGCGTAGAAACAATGGGCCTTATACGGGTCATAGACACAATGGGCCTTCTACGGGTCGTATCATCAATGGGCCTTCTACGGGCCGTATGATCGGTTGGCCAAACATGGGCCAGTAACAGACCACATTATGGCCGTAAATGGGCTAGAGTTGAAATCGTTCATTCATGGGCCGACCATAACGGGCCGTCGTTAATCGGCCGTATTTGATGACGCTATGAAAACGACCCAACATATTAACGGGCCACAAACGGGCCGACTGTAACCACAGGCTGAATTTGGCCCACAAGCAGAAATTGACAGTAACGGGCCGAAAGTAAACGGTGCTGGAAATGAGCCCAAGAATAAATGGACCCTGAGAAGACCGAAAGATAACATGGGATGGAAACGGCCCAACAGAATAATGGGTCGTTGATGGGTATAAAGTGATACACTGTTCATTACGGGCCAGTTTTACCATGGGCCGTTAATGGGCCAAGGGTTACTAAGGGCCTCATATGGGCCGAAAGACGTCATGGGCCATACATGGGCCAGAAGTTAAAACGGGCTGGAATTATATTGGACGGCCCAGATGACGCTACTAGGCCTAATTCGGATAGGTCGTAAACGGGCCCTGGGTTAGCGAGTTGTAAATGGGCTATATGCGAACAGGCCGTTAACAGGCTTGCCATGGGCCGGCCCGCCACCTTTTGACCAAGTCAAACGGGCCGGCCTTTTCATAGGAATGGGCCTCTGTTGGGCCGTGCCACGTGTCGACGTATCATAGGCGCTTTGGGTCCAATGAGTGGATGACATCTGTCCCAACGGCGAGCCGACATGTGTTCCATCCAGCCAATGATGATTTTACACGTGGAAAATCCCCATTGGTCGGGGCTATTAACGGGTTATCGGATCCAAAACTGGACCCGATAGCTTAACGGCGTTCCGTTACGGTGGATGCCACGTGTTGGTCACCCTTGACGAAAGCACTTCTGTGACGCGCAATTTATCGTCATGGAAGTGGACACTTCCGTGATGATAATTTTGGTAATGTCATGGAACACTTCTACGACAGCACAGGTATGACTATCTTGATTCTGCCATAAATTTGTCATCGATGTACATGCATGATAGAAAACGTGACTTACTGTGACAAACACGTATCATCACGGAAGTGTATTTTTTTGTAGTGTAACTCCCCGGCAACGGCGCCAGAAAAAGGTCTTGATAACCCACAAGTATAGGGGATCAATTGTAGCCTCTTTCGATAAGTAAGAGTGTCGAACCCAACGAGGAGCTAAAGGCAGAACAAATATTCCCTCAAGTTCTATCGACCACCGATACAACTCTACGCACGCATAACGTTCGCTTTACCTAAAACAAGTATGAAACTAGAAGTACTTTGTAGGTGTTGTTGGATAGGTTTGCAAGAATATAAAGAGCGCGTAAATAAAAAGTAGGGTCTTTTTAGGTAAAGAAGCAATAAAGTTAGTATAGCGAGTGTGGAAAAGTGGTGGTAGGAGTTGGGAAATTGTCCCTAAGCAATTGACTACGTTACTAGACCGATAGCAAGTTTTATGTGGGAGAGGCCACTGCTACCATGTCATCCCTGACTTGGAATTCTATCCACTTATGATTGGAACTATTAGCAAGCGTCCGCAACTACTAACGTTCATTAAGGTAAAACCCAACCATAGCATTAAGATATATTGGTCCCGCTTCAATCCCATATGCATCAATTTCTATGCTAGGTTGAAGCTTCTGTCACTCTTGCCCTCCAATACATAGTCCTATCAACATACAACTAACCCTATGGTGTGATCCACGCGCGCGCTCATATGATAGGCACCAAAGGATAGCAACATAACCACAAGCAAATTAAAGCAACCATAGTAATTCACCAATCACCGACACGACAACGAAAATCTACTCAGACATCATAGGATGGCAACACATCATTGGATAATAATATGAAGCATAAAGCACCATGTTCAAGTAGAGGGTATAGCGGGTTGCGGGAGAGTGTACCACTGTAGATAGATGGGGGAAGGTGATGGAGATGTTGGTGAAGATGATGGAGGTGTTGGTGTAGATCGCGGTGATGATGATGGCCCCGGCGGCGTTCCGGCACCACCGGGAGAGAGGGGGAGAGAGCCCCCCTACTTCTTCTTCTTCCTTGACCTCCTCCCTAGATGGTAGAAGGGTTTCCCCTCAGGTCCATGGTCTCCATGGCATGGGAGGGGTGAGAGCCCCTCCGAGATTGGATCTGTCTCTCTGTCTCTCTCTGTTTCTGCACTCTGGGATTCTTCCCTTTCACCGTTTCTTATATATCCAGAGATCCGTTACTCCGATTGGATTGAAACCTTCGCCCAGATTTTTCTCCGAAAATTAGCTTTCTTGCGGCCAAAGAAGAGAAGCAACTGCCTTACGGGGGGGGGCACGAGGGTCAGGGGCGTGCCCAAGGGGCAGGCGCACCCCCTGCCTCGTGGCCCCCTCGGGCACCTTCTCGCGTTGATTTTTCTTCCCATATTTCACAAATATTCCAAAAATATTCTCCATCCGTTTTTATCCCGTTTGGACTCCGTTTGATATGGGGTTTCTGCGAAACAAAAATATGCAACAAACAGGAACTGGCACTGGGCACTGGATCAATATGTTAGTCCCAAAAATAGTATAAAAAGTTGCCAAAAGTATATGAAAGTTGTATAATATTGTCATGGAACAATCAAAAATTATAGATACGACGGAGACGTATCACATGCGAAGATTGCTTTTGTCAGGATAAGGTGTACTAGCTGTCCCCTTTCAAATTGACCGTTGTTGGCTCCCTTCCCGCTCAATATTTGGGGAGAGGACCAGGCCCTCTATAAATAGGACTAGCCACCACCGTAGGAGGCAACCCATTCGGAGGCATCTCATCTCATCTTGAGTAATCCTCACCCACACAAGTTCACCAAGCACAAGAACACCTCGCCTCAGGAGGCTGTTCTTCCCCTTGTACTGTTCATCCTCAGCCCAAGAGGCAATCCACCACCACACACTGGAGTAGGGTATTACACCACAACGGTGGCCCGAACCAGTCTAATCTTGTGTCCCTTGTGTTGCGAGTTCGTCGAGCTAGCCTCTGAGATCGTAGCGAGGTTAGGGCGTGGATCGGTAGGGGGTGATTTTCGTGCGCACCCCAGTGTTTGAACCTTGAGGGTATTGCCAGAACTAGAGATCCGACATTTGGCGCGCCAGGTAGGGGTGCACCGAAGCTTTCCTTCCATCGCTCCACGTCCCGTTGCTTCGTCAACTCCATGGCGGACACTCGCCGAGCTCGTGCTGAGCGCCGGGCCGCTCTCGCCGCCCGCGTTGCTCAGACGGCTCCCGTCGGCGGGCCATCCCGTCATTCTCCGTCGCCTGCCGCCAATGCCTCCACCGGCACGGCGGGGAATAAGTAGCAAGCATCCTCGCTGCACCCCTCGGTGCAGCGGGACGGCCGCACCGCCACTCCATCGCTGACCCCGGCCGGTTCGTCATCCCACGCTCGTCGCGCTCCCGTGGACGCGTAGGCCGCGCTGTGCATGGCACGCGAGCTCCTGCGCTACCGCCCCATCGTCGACCTCTACGAGGATTGGCTCGACCGCATTGTCGAGCTTGTCAGTTCCGCAGGGGGGCTCCCCAGCGCCGTCCCTCTCGCTGCCTCACCCTCCGCCAGCCGCGGGCGGCATAGCCCACGGAGCGCCTCCACCACCTCTGCCCCAAGACGGAGTCTTGGCGCCAAGGCGCGCGGCCCCATGGCGCGACCCACCGCGTCCGGCGCCCGCGCAAGAAGAAAGAAGCTGCCAAGAAGTCCCCCGCGCTCCCTCTGCCACCACGGCAAGACCGTGTGCTGCCTGCGGTGGCGGTGCGCGGACCCCATCAAGGACAAGTTCTCCACCAGCACAGAGTCCCGATGACCACGGCAGGCTGCCGCGCCTTCACCCCTGAGCTACATAGCGTCGCCTGGCCGGGCAAGTTCAAGCCGGATCTGCCTCCTCGCTACGACCGCACCCCCGACCCCGCAGAGTTCCTGCAGCTCTACGAGCTTAGCATCGAGGTGGCCAACGGCGACAAGAAAGTCATGGCGAACTGGTTCCCCATGGCTCTCAACGATGGCTCCCGCTCATGGCTCCTGTACCTGCCTCCCAGCTCCATCTCCTCCTAGGATGAGATGCGCGACCGCTTCCTCACCAACTTCCAGGGCACTCGCGACCGCCCTCCGGCCACGGGTGACCTGTGTCGTGTTAAGCAACAGCTAGGGGAGACCCTCCAAAAGTACATCCAGCGCTTCAACAACGTTCGTCTCAAGATCCCCAAGGTGACGGACGAGGCCATCATATCTGCGTTCTCTGATGGCGTCCGCGACGTCAAGATGAAGGAGGAGCTCGCCATCCATGAGGAGCTGTGCACGTCTCTGGAGCTGTTCAACCTGGCGACAAAGTGCGCAAGGGCTGAGGAAGGGCGTCTTTCCCTTCTTGAGCTCCCAGCTGCCAACCTGGGGGAGAAGAAAGCCAAGGCCAAGGACGTGAAGCGTAATGGAGCAGCCGTGCTCGCGGCGGATCCGGACACCAAGCGCGCCAGAGACCAGCCCGAGTCATCCAAGAGCAGCCAACCGTTCTGCGCCTTCCACAACCTGCATAGCCACAACACCAGCGACTGTCAAGAGCTCAGGGCCATCCGAGAAGGACGCTTCGGTCGACGCCCCGAGTGCAACGACCGAGGCTACGGCCGAGGAGGAGGACGTGGTGGCGGATGCTGGGATGACCGTGGCCCACACCAGGAGTGGCACGACCGGCCTCGCGAGGACCGCTGGCAGGATCAGCCTCGCGAGGATCGTCCTCAGGGCAATGTTGGGCTTCCTCCGCTGCCGCCACCACCAAGAAGGAATGACGACCACCATCAAGACGAGGGGGCTGGGGGCTTCCAGGAGCCGCGTGCTATCGCCTGCATCTTCGGCGGAGCTCAAGCCCCAGCCTCACAGCGTATCTTCAAGCAGTTTGCTCGTGAAGTGAATGCAGTCCTCCCCAACCTCGAGGCCACTCGCCCGCTCAGGTGGTCCAAGTGCGCCATCACCTTCAGTTCGGCACATCAACTCAAGTGTGCGGCTACTGCTGGCGCTCTCCCGATGCTCTGTTCACCCGTCATCAGCAACGTGCAAGTCACCAAGACCCTTATCGACGGCGGTGCAGGGCTCAACGTCCTGTCCGTCGACACGTTCGACAACCTCCAAGTGTCGTATGATCAGCTTCAGCCTACCAAGCCTTTCTCAGGAGTGACCAACGGTTCCACCACACCGGTAGGGCAGGTCCGCCTTCCTGCCACCTTCGGGAAGCGCGACAACTACCGCACCGAGCTCATCGACTTCGACGTCGCCCACATCCGTCTACCATACAATGCAATCCTCGGGTACCCAGCCCTGGCCAAGTTCATGGCGGTGACCCATCACGGCTACAATGTCCTCAAGATGCCAGGAAATGGTGGAATCATCACAGTCCCATGCGAAGAAAGAGATGCGGTGTGCTCCCTCGAGCGTGCCTTCCAAGCTGCAGCAATCGACGACCCCGACAGCAAGGGCGAGTGCCCTCCTGAGGCCATCCCTAAGAAGAAGAAGCGGCTGCTCCGTGCAGGGCCTCAGGCAAGCGGTGCCTCAAGCAGCGCCACGACTGGATCGGCGCCCGCACCTGGGGCGCCTCCCTCCATCGCATAGGAAAGCACGCCCAGCGCCCTTCTCGGGCAGGGCTCGGGGGCTCTCTTCTGGAGGGCCTCAGACCTTGCCAACATCACGAGGGAGGCGCTCAGGCACCATCTGGAGGCGTGCTTTGTGGCACGTTTCCCTCAGGAGGACGCAAGGCGAGGAGCGCCCAGCGCTCAGGAGTTCATTACCAAGACCACTCAGGAACTGCAGGATGCGAGGGCCATGCGCGGCTGTCGCCGCTCACCTGGCGCAGCCTCCCATCCAGGCCAGGATCCCGGGCTGCGCGTTTGCATCGACATCCCAGGGCTCAACAGGGCCGCGTCTCAGGAGCCCTTCTGGCCTTCACGTGTGGGACGCTGCGAGGGCCTACCGCACATCTACATTCGCATGCCTTTTAGCCTGCCGAGCGTGGCATCCGCCTATCAGCGCAACCTGTGGCGTGTCATGGCGACTCAGGAGGCCAGGCACCACGCCGTCCTGACGAAGATGGAGACGGTACTCAAGGAACCACCTAGACCCCCAGAGCCTCCCGAGGCTCAGGGCCCCGGTGGCTCATGAGGAGCAACCCCTTCGCCGTGTACCTTCAGCAGCCCCAACATCCCTTCATCAACAGAACCAGGTGACATTTTCCAAGTTTATTTAGCTGGGAGCGCCCTCAGGGCTGCATCATTCCCAGGCCGTGTGGGTCCGTCCCTGCGGCAGGTATCTCTTTCCTATGTCTTTAGCTTACCTTGCTAGGGGCGCCCCTCGGGCTGCATCATCCCCAAGCCGCTCGGGCCTGACCCAGTGGCATGTATCTTCCCTGCATTTACTTGAGCCGGTTTGCTTTCCATGCCTAATCTATACATGATTATCACCTGCCTGATTGTCCCCACCACGGGAGCCGCGCGCCGATCGTCTTTCTTCGGGACCCTTCGCGTGAGAAAGGTTAGGCACGGCATCTGTGCTCGGGCCCGTCCCTCCAGCGTCGATAAATCCAACGACTGAGCTCTGTCTGGCGGTCGCCCCGTTCACGTCACCTCCTGGGGCCGTTGGTGCTTGGCCTTCTCACGCGATAACCGCAGGAGATTCGTTTGGCGCAGATTGTCTGACCACCTCGCAGGACCCACACAGCAAACAAGAACCAAGACCAGGCGCAACCCGCCTTGAGGTAGGGCCTCGTGAGTCCCGCGCTGGCTCACAAGTGCCCAGACACATCTCGTCTAGCCCTGCTGTGCAAGCCACGTGTCAGGGCGGGGTTGTACACGCCCCGGGGACTCTCCGCAGTAGGGAGTCCCCTCCCACGTACCAGTGAAAGCACCATGCTCCGCGCTGGCCATCGACACTGCCGAGGAGCGGCTATGCCCGTGCAAGTGCGGAAGCGCTATGCTCCGCGCTGGTGATAAACAACTGAGGGCGGCCCCACAGCCGCATCAACCTCAGGGAGCCCCTGAGCTCGGTGTCCGGCCTCACCGCAACACCTCCCCTTGGGAGAGTCGCGCGAAGGGGTTGGGCACGGGGGCTGCGATCGGGTCACGCCCAAGCGTACGCCACCCAACCAGGTCCCCCGGACCTGGTCATCGCGCGCCCCTCCCGAGCCGAGCCTTGGCGAGGGCAAAGGTATGAAGGTTGTTTGCACGTCAAGGGGGACTCCTGAGCATCGCGACTCAGGATCCTAACTGGTCACGTAGCCCCTCACTCCTTGGGTCCGTCCTGGTCTCCGGTCGGCCCAACGGCGGTTGAGGTATGCGCGGGGCCGGGCTCTGCCGACGTAGAACACTAAACCTATCCCCGCATCTCCTTCCTATAAGCTGTTTGCGCGTCAAGGGGGACTCCTGAGCATCGCGACTCAGGAGCCTAACTGGTCACGTAGCCCCTCACTCCTTGGACTCGTCCTGGTCTCCGGACGACCCAACGGCGGCTGAGGTATGCGCGGGGCCGGGCTCTGCCAACATAGAACGTAAAGCAAATAGGAAGAAAATTGCAAAATCTCAAAACAAATATTACAAGACATATTGTTCTCATAAATATCAAGCACAAGTTTAAACGCCTCCACGAGGCATGATGCATGTTGCGGGAGTAAAACAGGAAAGCTGTCGCAAGCAGGTCACCCCTGGACACCGCCATCGCCCACAGGAGGTGCTCCTCCCTTGGCAGCGTCGCCTTCGCCTGCACCGCCAGCCGGAGCCGCAGGATCGGTAGCACCGCCGGTCGAGGGCGCGAGAGCGAAGCCGCGGAACTTCTTCAGCGGGGCCTCCACCTGGCCCTTCACGGCTACGGCAGCAGCCGCACAACGCTCCTCGTCCACAGGCTCCAGCAGCTCGTCCAAGCAGGCAGCTGGATCACGAAGATGGAGGTGAATGATGACACGCGTCAGTGCAGCTGAGGAAAGAACGCAGGCTTCCGCCTCGGCCATAGGACCAATGCCGCTCACAACCTCCTCAAGCGCGGCAACCAAGTAGGGAAGCAGCTGAGCAGGGCCATCCTCGTCGGTGGCCAGCGGCTTTTCCAGGCCCTTCTCGTAAAGTGCTTTCAGCGCCACGCAGGACCTCTTCTCAAGAAGCGCGAAGGCCGCGCGGTCCTCAGCCAGGACCTTCGCCTTGGCATCAAGATCGACCTCCTTCGCCTCCACCTTCCGCTCCAGCTCCTCCAGCCGGCTGCGTTCAGCAGCCTCCGCCTTCGCCAACTCCCCCCAGCTCGGCGTCGCGGTCCTTGATGGCGTCCTCCCGGGCCTTCATCTCCTCCTCCCTCGCCTGGCGGCCACAAGCTTCTTCTGCGTGCTTATCGCGCAGACTCTTCAGTTCGTCCTCCAGCGCCCGGCAGCGGTCGTGGGCGGCCTCGGCGTCCTTCAGCGCCGCCTCGCGATCGGCCGTAGCTTGAGCGGCGGCCCGCTTCTCCTTCTCGGAGGTCGTCGCGACCTGGATCAGCGTCGCTCGAACTGCTGCGTCAGAATGAAGCCAGCCAGAGGCCAGCTCCAGGCGCCCGGCTACCAGGCGCGGATCCGTGCCCAGGAGATCTTCCCGCAGCTGGGTCATCTCTGAAAGGGCACGCTCCAAGACAGCAGAGGAGGCAGAAGAACCTGGGAGTAGTGGCGCAGCAGGAGGAGGAGACGACGATGTCACCAGGGCCTGGGAGACCAAGGGCTCCTGAGCCTTCGGGACCTCAGCAGCCGAGCCGAACATCATCACTTCCGGAGCCAGCGGGGCCTCGAGGGCTGACTCCTCCGGATGACGCCCCTCCAGGCTTCGCAAGGGCGACCGGGTCGGAGAGGTGCGAGTGTTGTCGTTTCCTTTCTTCGCGGAGGAGGGTGCGTCCACTGCAGATGGTTCGGTCCCAGGCGTGGGCGTTGCATCCTCCTTCCTCCTCTTTCCGCAGGCGGCGGCCTGGTCAACCAAAGACGAACGTCAGGAAGCAGCAGTATAAGCAAGAACAAGACAAAGCTCGAGCACTTACTAGTCTACCATAGCGTAGTCCAGAGGGGCCGGATGCAGCTTCAGGTGGCGTCAAGGCGGGAGTAACACCTCGAGAGACCAGCGGCGACCTGCCCCTCGTCGGGATAACGGGCAGCTCCCCCTTCTCCTGGCGGGCGCCGACCTCATCGTCATCCGGCAGGGTGTGGAGGATGTCGTCCTTGCTCAAGGGGGAGGTCTCCCCCATCCCCTCGGGGGTCACCGCCGAGTCGTGCTCCTCGCCCTCCCCTTCTTCCTCCTCGCGGGACTCATTAGAAGATAGCTCCACTGGCGGCAGCACCGCAGGGGCTCCAGAGGGCGCAGGCGGCACCAGCCCGCGCCCGTCGAAGGTAGGCCTGGCCGCCACGACCTGCTCCCAGTCCTTGCGGCGGAACAAGGGAACGAAGGTGCTCGATGGGTACTCTTGGTCATCCCCGACCAAGAGGCGCAGAGCTGCAGCCAGCTCATCGTCAGCCAAGGCTTCCGAGCTCAGGCAAACCTTGTCCTCTTCATCCCCAAGCCTCCACAAGGGGCGCGTACGCGCCTAAAGCAGGGCCACGCGCAGCATCAAGAATTCCCTCAGAAGCATGGCCCCAGTCACCTTCACCGCCTTCGCGTTGCCCGGCTTCAGATCAGATTTCATCTGCTCCAACACCAACGTCGCCCGCTCATCAGTAAGCTTCGAGCAAGACCACCCCTTGTCGGACTGGGGCATCTCCGTTGGCAGCATCAAGCGTGGGTGGGCGCACTTGGCGTCCATCATAACCCACTTGGCCCTGAACTTGTCGGCCTTCTTCCCGGTCTTCGAGATCGAGTTGGCCTTGCCGGCCGCAATGAAATTGGCACACCCGGAGGTATGACCCTCGTTGACGCGGAGAAAGAAGAAGTGGCGTAGAAGAGCCACGGACGGCATCACGCCAAGGTACGCCTCGCAGTAGTAGGCGAAAATCAACACAAGAAAGATGGAGGTGGGGTGAAGATCCAGCGCCTGCAGCTCGTAGTGGCTGAGGACCTCGTAGAAGAAGTCAGAGAAGGGGGGAACCAGCCCCGCAGCGATACTGCTCGTGAAGAAGGGAAAGAAGGTGCTTCCCTCGGGCTCCGGCACGGCGGAGCCGGCCCGGAGCTCGGTCTTCTTCCTCTTGTTGCTTTCCCCCGCCGTCAGCAGGTGAGTGGCGGCGAGGCTCTTCTCCGAAACGTTGGGTGTGTCGAGAGCCGGCTCGTACCAGGCTGGCGACGAGGCAGGCTTCACCTTCCGGGGCGCCATTGGTCGCTGATGCGGAAGAGGGGAAGCAGATCTGGAGATTTCGGAAGCCAGGAGCAAGGAAGGGGATCTGAGCAAGGCGAAAGGAAGCAGTGAAGGCAAGCGCTGTCTACGCCAGCCTTTTGACAGTCGGGCAGTTGCCGAGGCAGCGTGGGGAAGCGGAGACGCCCACGTCCAATCAACCGCCACACGTCGACCAAAGCCACAGGCTATTGGGGCCCGTGGCGCTCCACACTTGCCCTTTGGCTTCGCCTCGAAGCCAAGTCCGAGCGCACCTTGGGCCCGGGGGCTACTGTCGGCGTTCTGGGCACGGGGGTCCCCAGACTTGCCTGCCTGCGGCCCATGACATGGCTCTGCGAGTGGGCCCGTATGGCCCATCTTCATCAGCAAGCATTCAAGACCCTCGCGAGGGGCCAAGCCTCGCGAGGCGGACGACACAAGACCTCCTCGGGAGCGGCCTCACCAGGTTGGCTCGCGAGGTGCGGAGAGATCAAGGCAAGGAAAACCTCGTGAGGTTCCAATGACGTGAGCTGTGACGATCGAGACCAGGCAGGCGTAAGGTGGGCGCCAGCGTGCGCAGCGTCCTTGTTTCCTCTTTGGTGCTAAGGAGGCAAGCGCAGGCGAGGAGTACCAAGGCCTCAAGCAAAGGTTTCCATATCGGTGCAACGAGACCAAGACCAGCAGGACAGCAAGATGGAGGTCACCATGGAGCCCAAGGCGGCGTCACCACCAGAGCCTTTTGCAGGCGAAGACTGCTTTTGTCAGGATAAGCTGTACTAGTTGTCCCCTTTCAAATTGGCCGTTGTTGGCTCCCTTCCCGCTCAATATTTGGGGCGAGGACCAGGGCCTCTATAAATAGGACTATCCACCACCGTAGGAGGCAACCCATTCAGAGGCATCTCATCTCATCTTGAGTAATCCTCACCCACACAAGTTCACCAAGCACAAGAACACCTCGCCTCAAGAGGCTGTTCTTCCCCTTGTACTATTCATCCTCAGACCAAGAGGCAATCCACCACCAGACACTAGAGCAGGGTATTACACCACAACGGTGGCCCGAAGCAGTATAAATCTTGTGTCCCTTGTGTTGCGAGTTTGTTGAGCAAGCCTCTGATATCGTAGCGAGGTTAGGGCGTGGATCGGTAGGGGAGATTTTCGTGCGCACCCCAGTGTTCGAACCTTGAGGGTTTTGCCGGAACCCGAGATCCGACAGAACCAACTCATGTTTTGGAGTTTGCTATTGTAGTTCATGTCCCGAGAACCTCGAAATGTCATCTCGTCGAATTGTGTTGCTACCTTTCTTTTTCCAGACATGATGTCAGAAATATCCCGCTACAAATCTGAATCTCAGGCAGATATGATGGTTGGAACATTCCCACCATTTGCATTTTGTCCCCAGCTTGCACCCGCCATTGTGCCATTTTACTATGATCCGCCTTCTCAGTAATTGCTTTTCAGGATCATCTTCGGAAGTGGTCCTACCGTGGGTCCCATTCATTTCCCGATGATAAGCAAAAATCATCCATTGCATTGTCTTCAACAAGGTAGTCGACATCATCCATTCTAGTCCGAGTATGTCATTCTTTCGAACTCCTTCGAAAGATCGAATGTGATTGCCTTAGGCTAGTATAAAGAGTTTCAATGATCTTTGTATCAAAAGTAATTCTTTTTGCACTTAAGAGAATAACTCTACGAGTCACCTTTCTAAGGTGCCCCGTTATGAAATCGTGGTAACTATCTCCTCGCTACTTTGAAAACATGCACCATCTTACTCAAGCGTGGAGTTATTGACTACCAACTTGAACCTTCGTCATCTGCTTTTCCATCACCCCTGATGTGTGTTTTATGTCTCATCTCAAGAGATGTTATTATGCCTCATTCCATGAGTTGATCGTGAGTTGCTCGATCTCCAAGAAGATCAATTCGTGTAGAGTTTCCTTTTGTCGCCATAGTGTTGGCATGAATGTTTCGAAGGCAAAGATGTCAAGATCAAGATGATGCAATGAATTAACATCTTCAAGAAGAGCAATGGATCATGAAGATTGTGATAGTTTTGTGACCACCTTTTTTCCCCTTACCTCACGTCTTGAATCTCGGGACAAGATTCTTGTTTAATGGGGGTGAGTTGTCTCATCCCTAGTTCTGGTTTGCTCTGGGCTAGCTAGTCATGTGTTGCATCATGTTTAAATCTTTGAAACATGAAATGGGGATGACCAAACCCCGGCACCAAATGAATTCAACTAGGTTCAAATTCAAATATTCTCAATGAACCCAAATTGCCCTTCAAAAATGTTCATAATTTATGGAACAAGGTGAAAACCTAAACCAGAAATGGTGGACATTTTTCCAGGACATAAATGGCTTTGAATTAATCCAA
Source organism: Triticum aestivum (assembly GCF_018294505.1). Classification (NCBI taxonomy): domain Eukaryota; kingdom Viridiplantae; phylum Streptophyta; class Magnoliopsida; order Poales; family Poaceae; genus Triticum; species Triticum aestivum. Next base: position 103,703,269 of record NC_057802.1, read on the forward strand.
TATGTATTTGAATTGGAGCTATTTAAATGCTATATATATATTAGGTGCTCCAAAAATGTTGGAAATTGTTAAGGGTCACTGGAATAGTTCAGAAAGCACCCATAATTATTTCCATGATTTTATCAAATGGTTTATTATTTTTACTAAATCAAAACAAAACTGAATAAATAGAAAACAGACACAATTTAGAAAAGGGGAAAACTTACCTGGGCCACTGCTGGCCTGGCACTGTGCCGGCCCAGCTGACTAGCCAGCGCCATTCACCCCTACCTCGCGCCAGAAGGCAGGGGCGCGTGCTCGTCGTGCGCTGGCCACGCGCCGGCCACCTCCTGCATCCCTGCCTGTCTCCCCGTCGCCCTGAGGACGCCACGCGACCCCCTTGACGCTCTCTCGCTCTCCCTCGTCCTCATCCTCTCCCCTGGACCTCTCTCTCTCACCACCGAACGAAGCCGCTGCCACCATCGCCGATCGCCGCTACCACCAACCTCCCCACGCCCATCCGGATATGCCACGAGCTCCGCCTCGACCCCCGCATCCTCTGCACCAAGCCAGGCGCCGCCAGGAGCTCCGTGACGACCTCCCCGACCCCTTCTTCCTCCTCGGGTCGCCGGAGATCCCCTTCGCCGCTCGCTCGCTCTAACACTTCCCCGAGCCAAATGAGCCGCCCATCCAACTCCCTGTGAGCCCCGCCGTCATCTCCCCCCTCTCCCCATGGTCAATTTCTCGCTGCAACACCGATGACCGCGAGTGTCGTATGCTGCCGCCGCACGAGCTCGTCGCCGACGAGGCTCTGGTAACCAAATGGTCCCGTGCATGCCTCCATTGGGTTCATGAGCTCTCGTAGATCACATAGGTGCAAACCGCTTGTCCTCCCGCGCGCCGTGTCGTCGATTCCGTTGACACCCGAGCTCCGGCCACCGCCCAACTCGTCGATGCCGCCGCTACAGACCACCTCGCGCCCTCTCACTGCCACCGCTGGATGCGCACGAGCCCCAGCTCGCCGTAGAACCCAACCGCGTCCTAAGTCGTGCCCTGTGGGCGATTCCCGAGCCAACCCGCCGCCGCGGCACCTCGCTGGCGAATTAACCCCGGTTAAACGCCGGCCTAACTGCAGATTAGGCGCTAACCTAATAGTCTTAGGTCACTAACAAATGGGTCCCACACCCTTAATTAATCACAGGTTTATCTCCTTGCTTAGATTAAGCTAATGCCGTGGCCTCACCGGTCAGTTTGACTTCCACGTCAGCATTGACCCGGTCCCACGTGTCAGCCTCTGTAGCTGACTCTGTATCACTGACCAGTGGGCCCTACTTGTCAGGTTTGACCTGGACCAGCCGGTTGACCTATGACGTCACTGGTACGTCATGCTGATGCAGTAAATATTTTCTGGGATTTAAAATAAATCAGAAATGATTTATTTATTTCAGAAAATACACCAAACTTCTAAAAATCATAGAAAATCAACCATAACTCCAAATGGAATAATTTATATATGAAAAATTATTAGAAAAATGCAATCTATCCATTTATGCTACTTTCATGCATGTTAAACCACCTTATACCCACTGTATAAGTGAAAACATGATAATGGCATTTTAAATGCTAAGTATGGAGTTTGCATATGAACCCTTGGTTCATATGGAATTCATTTAAATTGTTGCTAGATGCATTAGTGAAAATCATAACATTCTTGCCATGTCATGATCATGCATCATATTGTTGCATTGCATTGGTTGTGTTCCCTCTTGTTTGCCGGTGTTGTTCCCTCTAAGTGGACGTTGTTCCGACGTTGTGATCGTTGACACCGATGAAGAGCTATACTATCTTCAGAAGTGCCAGGCAAGCAAAACCACCTTGTTCATTCTGATACAATCCCACTCTCTCACTCCTGCTCTCTTTTACTGCATTAGGACAACAGCGATTCAAATGTTACATGCTGCGGTAGTTGAACCCCTTTCCTCTGCATGACCTGTCATTGCCACAGTAAATAGATGGAACCCACTAGCATGAGTAGGATTTGTGTGAGCCCTGATGTGCCTACTCATTCATGCTTGTTGTCATGCCTGCTACTGCTTAGAGTTGAGTTAGGTCTGATTCATCGGGGATGAATTGGAATGTGGTGAACATGTCTTACTGTTGAGAGCTAAGTGTGTGAACACGATTTGGTAAAGGTAGCGGTGAGAGGCCATGTAGGAGTACATGGTGGGTTGTCTCATTGAAACCGTCCTCTGGAACTGAGTTCTGTGTTTGTGATCCATGAACAGCTACTACCACACATTGGGCTCCGGGCACTCAAAGCTCTCTCGACTTATTAATCAACCTGATCTCTGTCCAGGAGTTGCAACTAGTTTCTGGTGTTTGTAGGTAGTGCTAGTAGTCTACCAAGTGGCACCCGTTACAGGTGGACTTGGGATAGACTAGGTGCAGTGGCACGGTGTACCAAGCGTCACCTGTTTGGTGGGCTTGGGAACCCTGCTCACGTCGTTTGGGGCCGTGAGCGACACCCCAGCCGGATCTCCTTGCGGATGGAACCTGAATAGGCGATAAACCTAGACTAGGGACTTGTATGGTTAGTCAGGTCGTGGCCAACTCCCTCGCCAGGCTTCCGCTTGAAGGTTGCCGAGATACACGACATGTACATGGTGGTAAGTGGCGAGAGCGTGTGTGAAGAAGTACACCCCTGTAGGGTTAACATTATCTATTCGAATAGCCGTGTCCATGGTAAAGGACTTCTTGGTTGCCTGTACAGTTCATAGACAAGTGAAAGTGGATACTCTAAAATGCGCAAAATAAGCGTGAGTGCTATGGATGGCCTTCTCGTGGGGAGACGGGAGTGGATCCATAGTGGTGTATTGATATGGTGAATATGTGGACTCGTGTGCGCCACCTCAAAAGAGTTACTTGATGTCATAGTACAGGATAGCCACTGAGTCAAAGCTGGCTTGCTGCAGTCAAACTCCACCACCCCTTTATTGATACTGATGCATATGTAGCTAGTTCTGATGTAAGTCTTACTGGGTACATTTGTACTCACATTTTCTTAATTTATGTTTTTGCAGAGAGACTATAGTCTCACTAGTAGTTCCGCATGTACTTCGACGTTTAGCTTGTCACCTCAGCTACGATCTTGTACCCTTGGGAGGGTCTTGTAGTTAGTTAGGCATCTCAGCCTTTTTCATTTGTAGTTGTCTGTACTCAGACATGTTTATGCTTCCGCTTATTGCTTGTATGCTCTGTATGTTGGGTCATGAGACACATGTTTGTAATACTTGGCTCCTCGGAGCGTAATGAATAAATACTTGAGTTGTAGAGTTTTGTTGTGATGCCATGTTGTATTTGCACATATCGAGCATATTGTGTGTATGATTTGAAATGCTTTGTATGTGTGGGATCCGACAACCTAGTTGTTTATCCTTGGTAGCCTCTCTTACCGGGAAATGTCTCCTAGTGCTTCCACTGAGCCATGGTAGCTTGCTACTCCTCCGGAACACTTAGGCTGGCCGGCATGTGTCCTTCTTCGTTCCTGTGTCTGTCCCTTCGGGGAAATGTCACGCGGTGTCTACCGGAGTCCTGTTAGCCTGCTACAGCCCGGATTCTTCGGAGTCCTGTTAGCCCATCTGCTACAGCCTGGATTCACACGCTGATGACCGACACGTTCGCTACTGGGTCATGTATGCCTGTCCCTGTAAGTTAGTGCCACTTTGGGTTTACGACTAGTCATGTCGGCCCGGATTCTCTGTCATATGGATGCTAGCGACACTATCATATACGTGAGCCAAAAGGCGCAAACGGTCCCGGGCCAGGTAAGGTGGCACCCGTGGGAATACCGTGTGTGAGGCCGCAAAGTGATATGATGTGTTACAGGCTAGGTCGGTGTGACTTTGGATCAGGGTCCTGAGACCCAAGAAGGCTATTCCCAAGAAGCCTGCGCACAAGCCCAGTTCCTCAGCTGCAATGCCCTCACGGCCAAGCTCATTAAAGCCCTCACGGCATATTCCTCAAGCAGCTCCAGTCCCCTCTGTTCCAAGACCTTCAGCTGTTGCTGCAAAGTCCTCGGCACCTGCGCATCTCGCCTCTTGCCAAAGGACCACTAGCATCTCAATTGCTTCAGGAGCTTCTGCAAGTTCTTCAGCTCCTCCACAGTCCTCAACAGGCCCAACTTTGCTGAAGACAAAGGCCACTGCTAGACGAGGCACAAGACCAAGTCCTCACAATAAGCAGGTTGCCTTCCATGTGCCGTCGAGTGAAGACGAAGTTGATGATGAAGAACTAGCTGAAATCATCAGAGACAGACAGCAACGGGCCGCTAGAGCCAAAGGCACTAATGTGCCTCTTCTGTTGGATCCCAAATTGATCCTCGATTTCATTGATCTCTGGCACAAGGACCCCAACACTCTTATGCCTGATTTCAATCTCACACCTGGCCAATGTCACATGTTGACAGCCTTCATAGGCGAGGAAAAATGGAAATTTGAAAAGGCCAGGCAACTGAAGAAAGCTCAGTACAAGAAATAGCGATTTCTAAAGAAGAACATTGTCAAAATGGCAACTGATGTACTTGTGGCCATGCAAGCTGAGGTCAAAACACTCAGTGGTGAATTTGATGCATACCGTGCAGATTGGCGAGGAGCCAAGGTCAGGTTCGTCATAATGGCGGAGGGATTCACCTCAAATGTTGCAGCCTCAACGCAACGTGAAATTCCTCAGGCTGAAGCTTCTGCACAGCCAACTAAAGAACATGCCAGCACCACTGATGAAAATCAGGATGCTGAAGGAAATGAGAGCACCAGGGCTGATGAAGAAATTCCAGCCGCTGAAGAAACTGTCAGGGCAACCTTTAGTGTTGCGCCTGAAGAACAAGCCATGCCAGTTGAAGCATCTGCTGCTGCGCCTGAAGAAACTGACAATGCCAAGGCAACTGCATCAGTTGCGCCTGAAGAAACTGCACCAATTTCCTCTGCTCCTCCTGCACAGACGACAAGTCCTATCCTTCCTTCTGCATCAGAAGCGAAGAAAACCAAATCTATGGAGCGAGCAGCTGTGAAGAAAAGGAAAGCATCTGCTTCCTTAGAGTCTTCAACTCGAAAGAAAGTGAAGACTTTGACGAGCTCATGTGAAAATCCCATAGATGTTATTCCTGTATCAAGCATGCCATCAAAGGAGATTATTCCCTTTGGTGAGGAATATGTGATTCCAAGTGAATCTGATGAAGAAGATCCTTCTGCTGCTACGTCAGAACAGATTGATGAAGAAATTGAAGTGGACAACATCACTTCAACTCCACTGATATCCTCGCCTATGCCTCAGTTCACTGCTGAAGAGGCCGGCGTTGAAGAAATAGATGAGGAAGATGAAGATGTGTACATTGGGTGTACAACGCCAATTCTGAATGATGACTACTGGGAAAGTCATCACCCCAATTCACCCCTGTTCACTCCTCTGCAACAGATTCCTCAGTCCCCTGTCCAGACCGAAGAAATTTACACGGGCTCTGAAGAACATCAAGCTCCTCTTCTCACTGTTCCTGAAGAAGTTCCAGCCACTAGTGCTGATGTAAATGTTGATGAAGAAATGGAGGCCAAGGCTATTGATGAAACTATCACTGAAATTCCTCAGCCTGTGGCTCCAGTGGCTATAACTCAAGAGGTTGTGAAGACATCAACTGTAAATCTTCAGCCCAAGCCATAGAACCCTCTCTCTCCAAGAAGCAGAAGTTCAAGGCTGAAGACTTCTTCAATGAGCACATTTTCTTCACTGACTATAATCCTTATGACTCTGCTCGTCTTCGACGCAAGCGTTTTTGGACTGCTAGCCAGATGAACTTCTATTCTTCACTGCTATTCGATAAGGACAAGATCTTTGACCATGAGCAAATCCCTCATGTGGATATGAAGTCGCTGCCCTGCTTCACCCCAGTTCTCAGTGTTCTTCATGACGCTGGGCTGCTCAACTTCTGCACCGACATCTGCGACTGGAATGAAGAACTCATTCTTCAGTTCTATGCCACGCTGCACATCACTGGCAATGTTGAAGATGTCAATTCATGGGTTTTGGACTGGATGACAGAAAATACTCACTACAAAGCACCAGCCACTGAATTGCTTCATGTCGTCCCTGTCAGTCCTCCCATTGAAGGCGGAAGGCTCATCAATGCTGACTCTGAACTATCAGATCAACTGATGCAAGTGCTGATGAAGCCTTTGAAGCCACGCCAAGCTCCAAGGACCAAATTCCTCGTCAAGGAATTGCTCTATGTGCCAAGGACCGTGTACAGGATATTGACCAAAAACCCCAGTCCAATCAAGGGCCACAACTCTGATGAAGAAGAAGTTGTTGGCATCATGAAGAATCTACTTTTCAACATCATACATGGTATTCCTATCAACTACCACGATTTCTTCATGAGGACTTTGGCCAATGTCGCTCTGTCACCTTTTGAATTGAAGCCTTATGCTCCTTGAATTATGAGATTCCTCAGATCAAGATCTTCAGTTCATTACAAGGATGGTTTCCAAAATCATCTCAGCTATTTGCTCCCTATTGAAGTCCTCAAACGGACTATTTCCTCAGCTGATGAGAAGGGCAAGGCTGCTGTTATTGATGAAGGCACTCGTCCATTGGATGGACAGTTTCGCAAAGCTGCATCTTACTCCACCAATGATGACTCTGCCACTCATGACACTGCCGCAAATGCTTCAAAGCAAAATCCTCAAGCCACTGCTCCAAGGGTGATGACTGATCATGAGCTTTTCCTCAGTCTTTGTCAGAAGGTCGATCGCAACCACAAATGGGTCAAGCGACAGTTTGGTTCAATTCTTCAGAACATGACAATCACGCAAAATACTGTGAAGAAGAATCATTACTATATGCATGAAGTTTTTGATCACACATGGGCTGTATGGTCTCACCTCTAAGGTGAACAAGATCTCAAGCAGATGGGCTTCAAGCAAGACTTTGACTGGTCTCAGCCGCCTTCGAAGAAATTCAAGAAGGTCAAAGTTCCTCACTTGGTGGACATCTCATATTCTTCATCTTGTGAGCCTGGTGAACATGAAGACTTGGACGACACTGCGGCAGGCCCTACATCAACGGACGACCGCAACAACGCTGGCGCTCCTCCATTGACATCATGATGATATTCTTCAGGGGCGTTAGTCCTCATTTTTCGTCCCTTTTGGTCATTCAATGACAAAAGGGGAGAAATTTGAGTTAGTCTTCAAGCGGGTCTATATATATGGGCATTTTTTTTGCTAAGTTACAACTCTCGTTCTTCTGAAGCATTTGTTGGATCGAGTTGTAAACTTTAGTCCGATGGTGGTCTGATACTTTTGCTTTTGTTTTTCTGCATGCTATTTCCTCATATATGTTAATGCACGCATGCTGAATTACATCAATCACATCATGCATTTCAAATTCTTCATATCATATGTCAAATGCGTGTATGAATTACAAGATATAGGGGGAGATCTCCATGATTCTACTCTACAATGTGCATTTGCTATTCAAAGTTAATTCCTCACTAATACACATCTTCAGGGGGAGTTCTTCTATATCTTACAATCAAATTCCTCAATATCAGTATTTACACTTCATATGTTTCTCCCCGTTGAAAACTTAACCTGTATTGTCATCAATCACCAAAAAGGGGGAGATTGTAAGTGCATCTAGTGCCCCTTAGTGATTTTGGTGTATTGAAGACTTATAGGTTAAGGGACTAATGAGTGTACACATGTCTATAAGTCTATGAGGAGTTTGATATTTACAGAGAAAGTCGACCCCTAAAAATGAATGTCTTCAATTGAAGACTTTGGCTTTCTGAAGACTTTGAAAGTGAAGAAATTGGTGTGACCGTGAAGACTTGATATTCATGCGAGGATTATGAAGCGTGAAGACTTTTATTTTCATAGTTTCGTTTTCTCTTTCTTGAGTCATAGGAAACACCGTACTGTTAAAGGGGGTCGAGGTAAAACTAAGGAAAGGTTTCCAAGTGATGCTCATGTCAAAATCCTACACCTACCCAATCCTTTCGAGTGAAGCCATTGGAAATCTCATACAGTTCAGCCATTTTCTTCAGTGACAGAGACGAAGATCTTCTAGTCTCTCAGGAATTTGTTCTGACTGAGGAGTTAGGAATTTGCCAGTGCGGATTGCCTACAAGTGAGGAACATGATAGCCATGAAGAATTTGATAGATCAAATATCCAACCATTGTTGTGCTATGCGCCAGCTGTCCCAAAATATCTACCCACCTAACGGTCATATATTGAAGGGCATTTATGTCTTATCATGTCGGGCTGCTCCCTAGGCTATAAATAGCCGCTCCCTACAACCACTAGTTGGTTGGCTGCTCCGAGAGAAACTGGCACTTGTCATTGAGAGCATCCCATCCTTCGAGGACTTTGAGCGAAAATCATCAAGTGAGGAAAACCCAAACCCAAACACCTACAAACCCAAAGTGATTGAGCATCACTGAAGAGATTGTTCCTGTGTGGAACCGATGCTTGTTACCTTTGACGACTGTGCATCCTCTAGACGGTTAGGCATCATGGTCTAGATCATCCAAGAGGAAATTGTGGATCGCCGAGTGACCGAGTTTGTGAAGGTTTGGAAGTAACCTGAAGACTTACCACGAGTGATTGGGCGAGGTCTGTGTGACCTTAGCTCAAGGAGAATACGATGAGGACTGTGTGTTCGGGACTGTGTGTCCTCAGGTTTAAATACCTAGCCGCTCCAACCAGATGTACGCCTGTCACAACAGTTGGAACTGGTCTACCAAATCGTTGTCTTCACCGAGCTACTGGTTTTATTTCCTCAACCCTTTCATTTCCTCATTCATATACTGTTGTACTTGATCGTTACTGTTTGAAGACTTTGACTGAAGACTTTCTCAATGTCCTCAATCATATTTCTTCAGTCAGTTTGTCTTCAGCCTGCTTATCCTGTGTTCACGCTGCTTGTACTCTGTGCTTGTTTTTTTCATCATGATGACTATGCTACTGCTCTGTTATGCTTGCATCTGAGTACTTATTCCGCTGCCAGTTGTTCATGACTTAGGAATTTCCTCGACTTGAAATTCCTCAGTGACGAATTTGTAAAAATCGCCTATTCACCCCCCCCCCCTCTAGTCGATATAACGCACTTTCAAGACGTAACCGAGCAGCATGTGTGCTAACCTCGGAGGTATCGAACGTTCGGCGCTAGATCGGTTTGGATCGTGATTGGATCGCGAAGAGTACGACTACATCGACCATGTTATATATGCTTTCGCTTTCAGTCTACAAGGGTTTGTAGACACACTCCCCTATTGTTGCTTTGCATCTCCTAGATTGGATCTTGGGTGTTTCATAGGAATTTTTTATTTTCATGCAATGCTCCCCATCAATCAGTTCTACTGAGATGACGTTTAGTCCCACCGAAGTGAGGTGACCAGGTTTCTGTAACCCTTTCACACCATTTCAGAATTACCGAGTTGGTTTGATCGGAACTACTGAAACAAGGTCTCACTTAGGTCATTGCACATAGGTTCCACCGAGTTGTTCCATTCGGTCTCACAGAGACGCCCAACATTCAAATCTTTGACATAGGTCGGTCTCACCGATATTTCATTTTGGTGTCATCGAGTGGAGTCAAAAGGTTGTAATGGTTGGATTCTTCGTGAAGGCTATTTATACCCTCCATGCCCATTCTCTCACAAGGAGAGCCATCAGAATGAAACTACACTTCCACCATCCATTTTCTAAGAGAGAACCACCTGCTCATGTGTTGAGATCTAGAGATTCCAATCCAACCATTTGAACCTTGATTTCTAGCCTCCCCAAGTTGCTTTCCCCTCCAACCCTTCTCCTACCCAAGCCAAATCTGTGAGAGAGTGATTGAGTGTTGATGAGACTATCTTTTGAAGCACAAGAGCATGGAGTGCACCATCAACAACAACATCTATTACCTTTTGGAGAGTGGTGTCTCCTAGATTGGTTAGGTGTCACTTGAGTGCCTCCAAGATCTTGTGGAATTGAACCAAGGAGTTTGTAAGGGCAAGGATGAGATCGCCTACTTCATGGAGATCTTCCCTGAGTGAGGCTAGTCCTTCGTGGACACAAGCCATGGTGGAATAGACAAGGTTGCTTCTTCGTGGACCCTTTGTGGGTGGAGCCCTCTGTGGACTCGTGCAACCATTACCCTCCATGGGTTGAAGTCTCCATCAACATGGACGTGCGATAGCACCACCTATTGAAACCATGCCAAAAATCATTGTGTCTTCATTGCATTTGATTTCTCTGATCCCCCCTTTATGTTCATATGTAAAGTATTTACTTTCCTTGGCACTACTCTTACACTTGCATGTGTAGGGTGTACTTGACTTGGTAGAATTGCAGAAAAAATTGTCTACAACTAAAATTGGGAAAAGGATAAGCTTTTATTTGGTCAAATAGTATAATCACCCCCCTCTAGAAACACTTTCGATCCTACAAGTGGTATCAGAGCTTTGGTCTCCATTGCATTAGTTTCACAACCTAGGGTAGTTATCACTGTAGGGGTCCATATTTCGATGGTACAAACTTTGCTAGTTGGAAGCATAAGATGAAAATGCATGCTCTTGGTCATAACCCCGCCGTTTGGGTTGTTGTTCATGTTGGCTTGCAAGATGAATTCTTTGAGGATGGAAAAGAACCAGATTGTGAAGCAACCGCGGAAGAATTGAAGATGTTGCAATACAATGCTAAAGCATGTGACATTCTCTTAAATGGTTTGTGCCCCGAGGAGTTCCACAAGATTAGCTGCCTCGAGAATGCAAAGGAAATTTGGGATACTTTGGTTGATATGCACGAAGGTACCGAGTCCATCAAGGAATCCAAGTTGGATGTGCTTCAAAGTCAAATTGACAAGTTCAAGATGAAGGATGGTGAAGGAGTCACCGAAAATGTAGTCTAGGCTTGCTCTCATCACAAATGAGATTGCCGGCTTAGGAAGTGAAGAGATGACCGACAAGTTCATCACCAAGAAGATCCATAGAGCCTTGGATGAAAAATATGATACTGTGTGCACATTGATCCAAATGATTCCCAACTACAAAGATCTCAAAGCCCACGAAAGTCATTGGAGGATTGTTGCTCATGAGATGTCACTCACGGACAAAGAGGAGCTCCACAACAAGTCAAGTGGTGCTTACAAAGCCTCAAGCGATCCTTCCGCAACATCAACAAGCTAGTATCCAATGAAGAGATAAGCATAATGGTGAAGGACTTCAACAAGTTCTAATAGAAGCAAAGATAGAAGCTCAAACTCAAGACACTATGAGCAAAGATCATCAAGCCATGACCGTAATCGCTATAATTATGGAAGACTCAGACACTACTTCGATGAGTGTACGACACCTCACAAGAAAAGAGACAAAACGCCTAGAAGAAAGAGTAGAAGAGATGAATCACCTCGTAGAGAGAGAAGGAGTAGAGATGATCGTTGTGAACGAAGACCTTCTCGGGGAAGTGAGGATTCAGAAAGGAAAGACAATTCAACCAAGAGCCACTATAGAATAAGACATCGAGCTCATGTTGGTGAATCGGCTTCCGGCTCCGACTCCAACAACCATTCCGAGAGAAGTTATCACTGCAACTGTGACTATAGTCAAGATGAAGGTGTTGCCGGACTTGCTCTCGTATCCTCCAACTCCTATGACCTATTTGATTCACCAAATGAAGGAATTGGAAGATGCTTCATGGCTAAAGCCCCAAGGTATCACACTCCGAGTAACTTGACTTTAATAGCGATGAGGATGATTTGCTAGGTGATGATGACTTGCTTGTTGATAAATCTAGTGATGTGCGCTATAATGAAGTCGCTAGTAATCATGATAGTCAGATGAAACGAATGGCAATTCTAAGTGGGAGATTGAGCGTTTAACTAAAGAACCAAACACTCTTAAGTTAGCTCATGAAACGATTGGATGGTACCGAGCCTTTAGTACTTGCACACACAAACTTTTAGGCTTAATTAACATGCGCCACGCCTGTTTAGCAGGGAGAGCCTGGTTGAAGAGTCGGAAATCTCTGAACCCCAAGCCTCTCTTTGTTTTGTGGGATAGAATTTTTGGCTATGCCAACCAGTGTTTTTTCCTCTTGCCTTCCGCCGAGCCCCACCAGAAGTTTCGAACCATTCCGTTCAGATCATCACAAACAGACATGGGTAACTTGAAGACCCCCATAATATAAGTTGGAATGGCTTGAGCAATAGCTTTAATCATGGTCTCCTTCCATGCTAGTGAGAGAGTATCCCCCAAGCAATGATCCGCTTCAGCAAACGAGACTACAGATTCTGAAACTTCCCTTGTGACATACGAGCTTTAGGCGTTGGGAGCCCAAGGCATTTTTTCTCAAAAGTTACTGTAGCGATGTTGAGGACAGCCCGTACCTTATCGTGTTCATCCATCGCACAAGAGGACCCAAACAACGCAGTACACTTTGCTGGGTTTATGCTTTGTCCTGTATCTCTCTCATATGTGTTTAGCACATCATGAATATTTTTAAGCCTGCTCCTCTTCTGCCTTAAAGTATAATAGAGTGTAATCTGCAAAGAGAAAGTGAGACACCCCAGGGGCTTAGCGACATATTTTCAGCGGGGAGTAGTCACCTTTTTCCTCTCCATCTTTCAACAAAGCAGACAGTCCATCAGCCACAAATAAGAATACAAACGGGAAGAGCGGATCACCTTGCCATAGCCCACACGACGGTGCGAACAATCCAAGAGGGTTCCATTGAATTTTATAGTGTATCTCACCTAGGTGACGCAAACCATAATCTAGTTCACCCACCGGCGAGCGAAGCCCATCTTTTGCATCATTCGCTCCGAGAAGATCCAGTCCACCCTCTCATAAGCCTTTGACAAATCCAAATTATAGGCACACAAGCTCTTATTAGGGTCTCTTTCATGTTGCATAAAATGAATGCACTCAAACGCAATCAAAGCATTGCATATCCGTCTAGGAACAAAGGCACTCTGTTCAGGAAAAATAATGTCATCTAAAATAGGTCTCAAACGGTTTACCACACACTTTGCCACCACCTTGTAGATGACGTTGCATAAGCTGATGGGCCTGAATTCCGTGAGCCCGCCTGGTTATCCACCTTCGAAATGAGAACAATGGCAGTGTTGTTCACCCCTCCTGCATTATCCTCGTCCGAAAGAAATCTTTCACGTCAGCGATAACTTGCTCCCTCCTTACCGCCCAGTTCTTCTGAAAGAAGCGAGCTAGGAAACCATCCGGACCCAGTGCCGTTAGTGGCCCAATCTGAAACAAGGCACCAGCTATCTCCTTGTCCGCGAAATCTGCGCAGAGGACATCATTCGTGTTGTCTAGTACCACGGGTATTAATCAAGTCAATTACTGGATCCGCACACAAAGATGTATCAGCTGTAAATAAATTTGAGATGTAAGACGTTGCCATGGCCACCATAGATGCATGGTCCGTGTGGAGTCCCTGAATCATCCACAAGCATCTTTATTCAATTTTTTCGGGCGCCCCAGACCGCTTTCCTGTGAAAGAACTGAGTATTGCGGTCCCCTTCCCGCAGCCATGAAATCCTAGACCTCTGCGTCCAAAGCAATTCCTCACAGTGCAAGAGCTCATTCATCCGGTCTATCTCCTCTATGATCTCCTTCATATCTGCATTCATAGACATGAGCTCCTCTAGGCGAGAGCGCGACTTATTAATCTCCTTTATGACCTTACCAAACTTTTTACGGCTCTAGTATCGTACCTGTTCCATCATGTTACCCAAGCCAGCAGCAATATCACCAAGGTTAAGCATAGAACCTAATTCATTTCATGTGTTCATGATTAATTATCTCGGGAAGTGAGGGACCCGTTTCCCGCATTACCTCATACTGGCGACACTTCCCGACAGTCGCCTGCACTGGCTCCTCCCAAGTACAACGGAGCAAAATGGGAAGGTGATCCGAGCTGGGCGCCACGAGGTGCTCAACCTTCACATGGCCGAAAATATATCTCCAAGAATTGTTCGCGACGGCCGGGTCAAGGAAAACCTTGACATTTGCACTGCCCGGTGTCCTTCGACGTAAGCTACGGTGCATCACTACCGGCATCGAATGTACACGGTGACATGTTCGTTTTTCAAACACATGGTAACTAAAATTTCCATCCTCACATCACTAAAATTGCCATCGAAAACGTTCGATTTGCTCTAGTCAAATCTTGAACGTTGGGGCGTTCCAAAGAAAAATCCTCCTGCTATTTATCTGTTTTTGGAAATTGGCCTGGTAAGAGCATCTCTAGCATACCTCGTATAATGCCCCGACCCGCAAAATAACCGCCAAAATACGGGTCCACGCAAAAAATGTTGCCCGATCAGATACTGTAAACATGTCGGACCCGTAAAAATTTTTTAGGGGCTCAGTAAAATCCCATCTCCAACCCGCAAAAATACAGGTTTTCCCCTCGACCCCATCACTACAAAAAAAAGACACATCCGTGACATTTTGGGCCGAACGGAAAAAATTTCTGTCATACATATGACACTTCTATGACGATAATTGTGACAAAACCCGGTATCATCATAGATGTGGTGGGCTCCTACTTCTATGACAAAAAATCATGACAGAAAATGGGCTTTTCGTCCTGGGCGGGCCGGAGACGCAGCTGCATGACATTCTTTGGGCCGTCCATGACGGAAAAAACCATGGTAGAAGCGAGGGCGAGGAAAATTTCAGGGAGTTCCCGGTTACGGTGGGAGGTCTGGGGCCGAGCGATGCGCGTGTGTGCGAGGTGTTGGCTCTAACTGAACCCGAGCGAGGCGTTGGGCTCTAACTGAACCCGAGCGATTGCACTGCAGGCTACGCGTTACTGAACCCGAGCGATCGATCGATGGCTGTTAACTGAACCCGATCAAGCAATTCCTTCGCTACTGCTGCTAACTGAAGCGGATCGATGTTGCCTCTAGGATGAACAGTGAGCGTTGCGGGGGGGTTTGGATGAACAGTGAGTGGTGGCGTTGCCTCTGGATGAACAGGACCCCATGGTGTGGTGGGGGCTGGATGAACAGTAGACGGTGGAGGGGTGGTTGAACAGGACCCCGTTGTGTGGAGGGCTGGATGAACAGTAGGCGGTGGAGGGGTGCCCGTGGAGGGGTGGTTGAACAGGACCCCGTGGTGTGGAGGGCT
>NC_057802.1:103718876-103765056 GCF_018294505.1 Triticum aestivum
CGGTATGCCACACCCCTCCCGATCAACAGGACCCCCGTTTCGACCGTAGGAGGTCCGTTTCGTCCATTTTGCGGTACGCCACACCCCTCCCGATCAACAAGACCCCCGTTTCGACCGTCGGAGGTCCGTTTACTCCGTTTTGCGGTACGCCACACCCGTCCCGATCAACAGGACCCCGTTCCAAACGTAGGAGGTCTGTTTCCTCCGTTGTGCGGTACGCTAGGCCTCATTTCCATCGCCTATTCCGTCCAAGCCCTCCCGATGAACACGACCACGCATTCTGTTCCGACCCACCCAGTTGGCTCCCACGCGTTCCGTTGCCTCCCGATGAACACGACGCATTCCGTTGCCTCCCCATGAACACGACGCATTCCGTTGCCTCCCCATGAACACGACGACGACGCTGTTTCTCCGTTCCGACCCAGCCATGTCAACGAGCCCTCGCCGTACGTATGCGCGAGTAGGCGTTCGAGACCCCGCCCGTATGTACACATACGTGGCCGTATTTTCTTTCTTGTACCCTGGCCGCTGTACGTACGTGTACATGCTACGTGCGCGCCTCTACTACGACACGTGCGCGCCTCTACATCCACCAGTATATATGTACGTACACGTTCGCGACCAGAATGACAACGCTACGTACGCTTCAACCAGGTGGGTCCCAACTGTCAGGCACTTTCTTGCGTGCGAAGATGTAGCTGGTGGGTCCCAGCAGTCAGGGGGGCGAATCATTTTGTTTTTTTTGCCCGGACGCACTTCCTTGCGTGCGAAGGTGTAGCTGGTGGGTCCCAGCAGTCAGGGGGGAAACGTTTTTTTGCAAAATACGGTGGCCCGTCCAGTGGGTCCCCGCTGTCAGGTGGAGGAATAATTATTTTGCGCGTAATAAGGAGGCACTTCCTTCCTGCGGCCGTGGACCCAGCTGTCAGCGTCTCCACGCACAGTACTCTTCCGATGGAAGTCGGTCGTTGACCACATTGACCACGCCGCGCCGAGAGCACCACGGCGGTGGACGACGGCGAGGCCTAGGAAGGGGTCGACATGGAGGCAGGGAAGACTCGGCAGTTGTTTCCCACGCGGAGGGGAGTACGACTATACGAGGGTTTACTGGTTCGTCTGCCGTCGCCGGAGAATAACAGCAGGTGTGGGTGAGTAGAGGGATGGCTAGGCCAGCGATGGGAGTACGGTGGAGCGGTGAGGCCTGCGCGGCAGCACAGCCGGCCGCGGGGAGGAGGGAGCAGGCAGTCCCGTCGGCGCTTGTTTGAGCGGCTGGAGCAGGAAGAGCAGAGATTGAAGAAGCACGACGGCCGTTGGATGGACATCCAACAGTCAGTGCTTGTGCGTCAACCTTTTTTTAGGAAAGCCTCAAATCTGTGGAAAACAGCATACAGCCCATCTGCCATTATTTCTAATAATTTACAGCCCATTTGCTAATTCTTAAGGTTTTTTTGGAGCCCATATTCTTTTTGTTAGCATTACAGCCCATATTGTGGCCACGGTTAAAAAATTATACGAAATTTTGCATATTTCGGTGCGGTCCGAACTGTTTTTAATCCCGAAATTTGGACTCACATTCAAACTGATTTTAAAAATAAATGTATATCAATATAAAATCCAACAAATTCTCCACGCATAAAAATTAATGTAATTTAAAAACTTGAAATGAAAAAAAGATATTTGAAACTAATTGTCGGTTTGATGTGTTTTAAAAATGTACAGCCCATTTCTCATTACTGATGGGCCATTTTCTCGGCCAGCCGAATGAAAGCTCTCCTCGTCTTGAAAGATTTGCAGCCCAACAGGCCTGACAAAGCGACTTACTTGGCAAATCACAAAAAAACTGGGCTGTGGCCGTGGACCCAGCTGTCAGCCTCTCCACGTACAGTACTCTTCCGATGGAAGTCGTTCCTTGACCACGTTGACCACGCCGCGCGGTGGACGACGGCGAGGCCTAGGAAGGGGACGACGCGGAGCCGGGGAAGACGCGGTAGTGGAAGCCCACGCGAAGAGGAGTACGAGGGTTCACTGGTTCGGCTGCGGTGTGAGGCTGCCGTCGCCGCAAGGCCTGGCCAGCGGTGGGAATAGTAGGGGGCGGTGAGGCCTCTGCGGCAACACAGCCGGCCACGGGAGGAAGGAGCATGCGGCACGACCGGCGCTGCTTTGGGCGGCTGGAGCAAGAAGACCAGAGGTTGAAGAAGCACTACGGCCGTTGGATGGACATCGTACGGTCACTGGAGCTAGAATCGTTCATATTGACTAAGTTGACAAAGCCCTTCGTCCCCGTCAACTTAGTAGGCCCACAAGTCAGTCTCCCACCAAGATGGGTCCCAGCTAGCCGGGGGAGTATCCATTTTTTTTGTGCGTAATAAGGAGGCACTTCCGGTGGGTCCGAGCTGACAGCGGGGGGACATTTTTTTCGCGAAATACGGTGGCCCGTCCGGTGGGTCCCAGCAGTCAGGGGGAAACGATTTTTTTGGCAAAATACTGGTGACCCGTCCGGTGGGTCCCCGCTGTCAGGTGGAGGAATAATTATTTTGCGCGTAATAAGGAGGCACTTCCTTGCGGCCGCCGTGGACCCAGCTGTCAGCCTCTCCACGTACAGTACTCTTCTGATGGAAGTCGGTCGTTGACCACGTTGACCATGCCGCGCCGAGAGCACTAGGGTGGTGGACGACGGCGAGGCCTAGGAAGGGGACGACGCGGAGCCGGGGAAGACGCGGCAGTGGAAGCCCGCGCGGAGAGGAGTACGAGGGTTCACTGGTTCGACTGCGGTGTGAGGCTGCCGTCGCCGCAGAATAACAGGGGGTGTGGGTGAGTGGAGGGATGGCCTGGCCAGCGGTGGGAATAGTATGGGGGCGGTGAGGCCTCCGCGGCAGCACAGCCGGCCACGGGAGGCAGGAGCAGGCGGCACGACCGGCGCTGCTTTGGGCGGCTGGACCAAGAAGACCAGAGGTTGAAGAAGCACTACGGCCGTTGGATGGACATCGTACGGTCACTGAAGCTAGAATCGTTTATATTGACTAAGTTGACAAAGCCCTTGGTACGCTCCAACTTAGTAGGCCCACAGGTCAGCCTCCGAAACGGTGCGCCCAGATGTCAGGGGGAGGAATCATTTTTTGGGCGGCCGAAGCTAAGAATATCCGAGATTGAAGAAGAAGCACGACATCCGTTGGATAGACATCCAACGGCCACTGCTGCTAGAACCGTGTGTTGACTATAATAAGTTGACAAAGCCTTGCATACGCGTCAACTTATTTTTTTTAGGGGACGCGTCACTTAGTAGGCCCACAAGTGTGTGGTAGAGAACTTATAGCCCATTTGTGTTTTGTAAGAATGTACAGCCCATTTTTGAATTCTAATGGAATTTACAACAGCCCATTTACAGTTTGTTAAAAGTACAGCCCATTTTCTAGCTAGGACAACGATTAATAATTTCAACCAACCGTTGAAGACAGAATTCAATAGAATTTCCCACATTTTGATGGGATCCGAAATATTTTTATCCCGAAATTTCTAGTCAGACTAAATATAAATTTGTATTACGTAAAAATCCAACGAAACATTGCGCGCGCAACAATGAAAATTTAAGGTTTTCAAAATCCATAAATAATATTTTATAAACTAATTTCGTGTTTGGTGCATTTTTTACAGTTACTGCCCAGTTTTTATAATTACATCCCATTTATTATTTTTTAAAGCCCATTTTCCTGTTAAGCCTAATGCATCCCTTCTAGGAAAGATTTGCAGCCCAGCGGGGCGGAGAATAACAAGTTGACCTTGCCTGGGTATTCCTCAAAAAGACGTATAGCTGGGATAGCCATTTTCATCTTGAAAAAATTAGTATCTGGGCTGGATATCTGGCCTGGGCTAGACGGGCCACAGCCTGCCCAGTTAATACCCTGCTCTCCTCTGAACAACAACGAAATCATCGCCAAGAAAAACTCTGCAGTGCTCACACCTCAAAAACACAAATACTGCTCGAGCTGCTTGGTCCCAGCTGTCGGCCGCACCTTGTGCAATTCTCTCGTTTATATTGACTACATAGGTTGACAATGGTGTGGGACCGTGATGTCAGGAAACCAGGAGAAAGCAAAAAAAATATAGTTGTACATAATAAGGAGGCACTTGCGTAAGTACGGCTATGGCCCTAGTGGGTCCCTAGTGCCATCCAGTCAAAATAAAGTCATCTCCTGAATCCTCATGTTCGTTGACGATGTTAACAATGCTCGGCGCCACGGCGAGCGCAACAACTCGAAGGACAACGGAGAGGGCCTCGTGGGCCCTACGGATGGTCTGATACAGCGCCCGCTGCTCATTCAGAAAGCCAGGATCATCGGACACCTATGAGCACCTTCGAAAAACTGAGATGGCATGAAACGGTAAGGCCGCGCTTGGGAGCTCTGGTTTATTTCAAACCTGTATTAACATACAAGTGTAATTTACTCGACATCGGAAACAACGCGTAAAATACAGGCATAATGAAACCGAGGGCCCGAGGTCTGTAAGTAAAACCGATGGGTTACGCGTGTAATTTGAGAGACCAGTGTATATTTTACGAGCATGCTATATGGACGACATTACCAGACGATACATGCACGACGTGCGTATCATGCCATCCATGGGCAAGGCTGAAACAACAGCTAACGGCTGGATTAGCAATCGTCCGAGTGTCGTTCAGCGTTTTTATCGTGTGTGAAGTACTTCCGATATTTTACTAGTCGAAATCGACCAACCAAGCGCCTTCGCCCGAGACCATCTGCTTTAATTTACAAGCGGTTTTGGTTGGAAAACGACGATCCAATCACGGCCTAATATCATGAGTTGGTCGGAAGATCATATGGTTTCACGTCTAACCTACCCGACTTGTCGTATAGGCTATGAATGAAACATCAGACGATGAACTTCTTAAGCACGGAAACAACAGAAGAAGATGATCTTCTTAACAAGCAAATCACTGGCATTAGATCGACATGCAAAACAATACGAAGCATTATTCTCAGGAGGCACGGTGAACAGCTCGTGATGCCGCATGCCACAACATTCCAAGCTCAACTTTGCAATCAAACACAAGGCCTGGCATTACATAGACAATATTCAGAACAAACTCTTAACACAAGAATATCTCAGCAGAGTAACTATTTACTTCTAAACTGAACACAGGAATAGGAAAAAACACTTGACGCTGCTCACAGCAAGGGTGTCCCACTCAAAAATATCAAATGCATGTCTTCTGGCTAACATCAATGAGCAAATTTTGACAAGGTTTTCCAATTCCAATATATTAAACTAACGTCTTCTTGCTAACATCAATGATTAAACTTTGACAAGCTTTTCCCATTCCAAATATGTAATGCCTATGATCATGGAGTCCTGTCGTAGCTTCTTGTACTTGTTTGGGCACTTTTTGCCCAGGGCACTCCACGTGTTGTTAAATTGCCAATGGTCTCTGCAGACTAGTCATGTCACCGGTGTCTAATAATACTCTGTAAAGCTTCTCGGTCATTCCTTCTGTAATGTAGCACAAACAGTGACTTCTTGTTTCTGCAAAGTGGAACGACCAACTGGACCTAGTAATGCAGCAGTTTGCCTTGGACACATTGGCTCCTTTTGTGCAGTTCAACTAAAATCGAAGTCGGAATAAAACCGAGCTTTAATTTTGATATCCCTATAAGCAACAATGGGTATAAGGGAAACAATTACTGAGAAATAATGGTTGATGACTTGTACTCCCAGAAGAAAAGCATCTACTGAACTATTTTATCTTAATGGGAAACAAAGCAGGAGAGTAGCAATTCTCCATCAGTGTGATTCATTCATATTGACTGAGACATTATCTTAACAATGCCTTGTTTCAACATGTATAAAGAACGACAAAGCAGAAAAGTATCATTCCTAAAACAATGCAACTGATTCATTTTAACAGAGACATTATCTTAACAATACCTTGGTTAAACATGTAGAAAGAACTACAAAGCAGGATAGTATCATTCCTAACAAGTGTTGCAGTTTTGAACTAAGATTCAGTAGTTAATTAATTCTGAGAGTGGCATTGCTTAATTTTACCAGCGGCATTAGATTAACGAAAAGCATAAACAGTTCCAGGGGAGAGTGGGCGCAACAACAGTATGTGCTTCCATCTACTTATAAAGGGGGTGATGCAGAGTTTGTTGTAACAAAGCAACAAGCGTCATGTCTGGGTTGGTCCCATTTTTGTTCACTACTTAATGGGAAAAGACAGCAATACAATAGCTTCAATTCAACATTTATTTAAAACAGTACCAATACAAGTAGCACAACATCTCAAAGCACACTGCACAATCATGTAGATGAAGGCCTGTACTGACCTTTCATGAGACCGACAAAGGTAAAATACGAATCTCGATCTCCTTTTGTGCAGTTCCACCAAAATTAAGCAAAGTCACCGGTGTGACATTCAAGTTGAACTGCACAAAACACTCTTAAAACATAAGTGTTTCGAGTAGCGAAGCAAAATGTCGCAATAGCAACAAGTTGAATCGATAGCCCTATTTTAACAGAGGCAAAAAAAGGAAACAATTACTTGCCGATAAAGGAGGATGGAACAAACGGTGACAGAAAGAAGCATCTAACTTATCTTGGATGGAAAACAAAGTAGGACAGTAGCATTTCTAAAACGGTTGCATTGATTCATATTAACAGAGACATTCTCTTGAAACAACATTCGTTAAAAAATGTAATTTACTTTTAACAGTGGCATTGCTTCAATTTTCCGGCAGCATTCTCAGATTAACAACAGCAAAATAGCTGTATGGGACATACCAGCACCATGTGCGTCCACACGTATAAATGGGTGATGCAGAGTATGTAGCCAAGCAGCATATATGCGCTGGTCCCATATTTGTTCTCTTTGAACCTTCTTCCTATGTGAGGGCAGCAAATCTAGTCCTGCACAAACTACCCGACCCCCCAGTTTCTTTCCCTTTTCAACAAAGAGATCGGTTCCTTACAGATGTGTGTACTGGGTTACCCCTTTTTTCCCTTTTTGACCTACAAAGCGGCTGGATAGCCAGTCTATACTACTTTCCGCCCCTCCTTTCCACATTCAACCACGTCCTACATTCTTGCTCCAGCCCACCGCACCCTTCTTTCCTCTTTGAACCAAGACCTAGATTCGACTACAGATCAAAAAAGATCCACATGCAGCTAGAGCAACGACGGTTTCAAAGAAACTTATACCTTAGGGTCGTCGGGATGTGGCAAGGCGTGCGGCGGGAAGCTGGATCTGCCCACACTACGTACGGCAGCGAGGAAGAAGGGGTCGGTGGCCCTCCCGCACAGGCGCTGGGTGAAAGAGAACAGCGCAGCCGGCGGTGGATTGCCTCCCTCGCCGAAGGCGATAGAGTGAACGCTGCACCTTCTCCCCTTCCCGGTGCGACGGGATACGGACGCCTCCTTCACCAGCTGTGAGGGGGGAGAGAGAGACAAGAGGCCAACGCAGTCTTGTTTAGATCTGGTGAAGAGAGGGTGAGAGACTGTGAATATAGCAAACCCTAGAAAATGAACGCTGAGCCTCCAGCGTGTAACATATATGTAGTGTGGCGAGCGTGTGGAGAGTGCAAACCCTAGCGAACAAGCGCTGAGGCTCCCGCTTATATATATACTACTGTAGTACGGACTGAGCTCCGGTGCCTTCACTGCACCTGCTTTTGGCTGTATGACAGGTGAGCCAGCCACATTTTGGGCCCACCTGTCATAAATCCAAAGGCAGGTGCACTAAGTCAATGAAGCTGCGTCCATATAGTACTCTCGTGTATACGACTAATATATAGTGGAGTGGTTTTCTTATTCTCTCCATAACAATCGTTTTAAATTGTGTAAGTACAAAACAAAACTCTTTATTTAATGTACAGTGAAGAAAACTAGTACTACTTCCGATGAACTAACGATCCACGCCCACGCGTCCTGGTCGCACTTCCTGTCCTTCACGTGTGGTACACTACCCTCCCTTAAGTGAACAACCACACATGCGCCAAATTATCGGAAACGTGTGAGAGTGTGTACAAATAAAGAATTTTAATTTCAATTATCGGAAAGGTTTGAGAGTATTACAAAGTTTGACTTCAGCCAAATCTAATATGCGGAGTAAATAAAAATGGAGGGCTACTACGTCCATCCGGGTTTTTAGTCCACACCATTTTTTAAATCAAAGTTAATAGCTGGACAAATAAAATTACAGGGGAGCTGGAGACAAATTTGTGAGAAGGCTTAGAAATCAATACAAAACTTATGCTCTTAGTACCAACGTCGATCCTTCTTCGAGGAAACATTTGGTTCATAGCCAATTGTGTGATAAAATTGCACCAACGTGAAAGACGACTGCGTCTCCAACGCAACCAAGGTGAACTGAGGAAGGATATCATCTTTGTGCGTAACAAGCAAAGAGCACTGATGGAAGACAGGTTGTTTTTCATTGAAAATCGATTAGCTTCACCAGCCGACACAACCATGAGGCGCAACCATAAGCATCGATAGGTCATCGTGGTGATGCATCATCCATTTGGCATCAAGTTTGGGTGAGGCACCTATAAAGTTCGACAAATCCTCACTGTGATCTGTTTCTTCTCAGTAATCAAGCTCGAGGAAGGAAGAACCACGTGGCAGAGGACAGTGAGGCGGAACAACAATGGCCATCCAATTTTGTGCAGTTCCACTAAAATTGAGGAAGACATGCCCGGGTATGGAGACACGCATCGCTGTTTCCAAAAATATAAAAAAGGGTTAGCAACGACATCTCAATTGTCAATAAGAATTAATGAAAAGTACACCAACAAACAGAAGCATCATAGTTATCTTGATGGGAACTAAACCAGGATACCCGAGAAAAAAAGCATCTCTTCATTTAACCAGTGATAGTACTACCACCATATGGACAATGACCGCACAACGACCATGTACTTTTTGTCGAAACAACATGTATACCTCCACTGAGGCATAAATCAGGACAACTTTTCAAGTGGCATTTCCTCTATAATAGTACTAGTAGGTGATGTTGGACCAGCCGAGAACCCTAGCTACTATGCATGGGGAGCTGGGGAGTAGTCGCATAGAAGAAAACCCGCACGCAGCGACCTGGGGAGCTGGACCAGCACAAGAAGTTATACCTCAGGTGGGCGAGATGTTGTTTAGGCGGGCGGGCGGGATCTGCCCACATGGCGGCAGCGAACAAGGGCGCGGAGGATCTATGTCCGTGCCAGCGCCGGCTCCGAGAGGATGGTGCGCAACGGCTTCCTCCATCGCCGACGGCGACAACTTCAACGCTGCACCTCCTCACCTCCCGCAGCGGACGGGATTCGGCCGGATCTGTGACCACCGGTGAGGAGAGAGATAGAGTGGACACTGTCATCTTGTTTTGATATGGAGAGGGTGAGAGAGCGAGACGCGAGAAACTCTATCAAACAAGAGGCTATAATGGAGTAAAAAAATCTCTCCATAGCAGTGGTTTTAAATAGAATACGCGCGTTCCCGGAAAAAAGAAACGAAAACTGGCGGACAATTTTTCTAACGTACCAAGAAAGAAAACTCGATCAAAAACACGCCCCCGCTTCCAGGTCGCAAGAGTCGTCGCGCACACACACATAGACTTAGACATGCATATCCGTGTTTACGTAAAATTCCACTTCCATCTCCATCTCCAATCATATTTGTCCAACTGGCACATTATTTACGTTGTTAATTATATACACAGCAATATTAACGTACAGCATCTCTTGTTTGCGCACGTCCGGACCGCTGCCACGGCCGGTCCTGACTAACCCGAACCCTCTTCATCACCCGCGCGTGCTTCCCGCCCGAAACGGTCAATGCCGCATTCATTCACGTCCAGAGCGGACGTGACCTCTCACTGGCGCCGGCATTGAAGCGGCGCGCTGGCCGAGAGAGCGTCGCCTGCGCCGCTTCCGGGTGCACGTAGCTGCTCCGCGTTCAAAGGTCGCAATAGCCGGCTACAACATGCATGTAAAAAGTTCTTGGGAGTCCGTGCTATAGCTAGCTGTCCTCCCCCAACTCGTCAATCTCTTCTAGTAGTGCTAGTACTCCATGGCGTGATCCATCGACAAGCAGGCAGGAAAGTTATCGTATACTCGGTTTGCGGTGAGTGGCATGTCGAGCGACCGTGTGGGGGTCGAGCCGTGGAGGAGGGTGAGACACGAACACGACAGACGTGATTTAAACGTTGGTTTTGCTCGATGGCACGATCCAACGAAACGAAACATTGGTTTCTCTCCGTTTCCATTTTTTCTCCGGAAAAAGGAAACTTTCCACTCCATTTTCATTCCTATTCCAAGGTTGCCCCGTTACAACATTCCATCAAATACAAAGGAAAACTAACACGCATGCTGATGCATCTCAATGATTCACAGATCATATCCAATATTTACTTCACAACTAAAGAAAAAAGTTGTGAGAGCGTGTACGAAAGAAAAACTACTGATGGGGTCACTACGACTTAAACCCTAAACCCTAAACATGATTTAATTTCCTGGCCAGGTAGAACCTGTCGAAGGAAAGACGGCTGGCACCCTCGGATCATACGATGCTTTTGTGCAGTTCCACTAAAATCGACCTGAGCATCCCTGATGGCAAAGATATTGAAGAAGTGTGATTAGAATAATAGTACTGGCACTAGTTCATGAGACATAAACTCATCACAAGTAGAAGCCGGTAGAAGTAGAGAAAGATCAACATGGAGATGGAGCTACGGCAGTGGAGCAAGCCGGCTCCAAAAGGAAGATGGACTACCTGGGACGTCGGGCTGTAGCTAGAAGGGCGGTTGGGACGCGGCATCGGCCCATACCGCGGTGACCCCCGATTGGGACGCACCGACTGTGGGTTTTCTCCCTCGCCGATGTCGACCGCGTCTATGCAGAACATTGTTCCCTTCCCCCAGCTGCGGGATCAGGCCCATCATTCTATGCTTGTGAAGAGAGCAACCTAAGCAAGCAGGCTTGTAGCTTAGGCTCCTGCTAGTGTATATATAGTGGTTTTCTTTTTCTCTCCATATCAACATTTTGTATTGTGTACGTGTCATTCAAGAGTGAAATGATGGTTGCTTCTTCCGACTAACTTACTGTGTGATTTGACTGCTCCTTAGTGGCCCCTACACGTACTCCCCCTACGTGTATGCAACAGTCACACGTACACATGGACGCAAAAACATGCGCGGCGCCATAATGCATGCATGTCCGAGCACACGACGGAACACACACGGTCACACTCAAGTGCTCAACCTACACGTGCATGCACACACATACTCAGTCAGGGTGAGCTAATGACCGTATAAGCACCGGAAAATATATATATATTGAGCGCAATGAGCGTATTATGAAGTCCACTGACCGTATTTTTACAAATATACAGTGACAGACAGTGTATTTATCTCGTTTGAAATTAAGCCATATTAACCAGAGAGGAGGCAGTATGGACTAGCATTACTTTGTTGTGTCCCGTCAACTTGCCGAACGAGGAGAAGGTTGCAGGACGGGAGAAGCTTGCGCGCGGTGGCTCGCAGGACAAGGAGAAACTTTTGACTAATGCAAGCTCTCCCTCTCTCAGGCGGTGGACGTGCAACAGTTAATTCGGTGTCAGATTGCCAGAAGCATACACTATACTACTAGTGCTATTATTGTTTGACTTCCCGAATAGGCGAACAGCCAAGCGCAAAGTAAACAGGTCAGCAAACCTTGCGGCGCATCTTCGTGCGAACCGTGCTTGCTGCACTTTGAATGTGGCCGAGAGCTGGCTTGATGAAACACCTCGCTTCCTACTTCTTTTTTTGCGGGGTACCTCGCTTCCTAGTGACCTGTGTCTTGGCTGATCGTCCTAAGAATGCTTATATATGAATAAAGCTCTCTCATTTACCCGCAAAAAAGATTAGGCCATATTAACCGGAAAGGAGGGAGTATGGACTAGCACTACTTTTTGGTGTGTCCCGTCAACTCGCAGAACGAGGAGAAGCTTGCAGGACAAGGTGAAGCTCGCTTACGCCTTTTGACTAATGCAACCTACCCTCAGTGGACATGCATCAGTCCATTCGGGGTCAGATTGTCAGAGGCATACACTATAGTACCCAACATGCAGAGTACCATCATTGTTCGACTTCACGAAGAGGCGAAGAGCCAAGCGCAGTAGTACGATTAGTACTACTACTAGAACCGCATGGTGGAGCATCTGTACTCTTATTTTTTTATCTCTGATAAAGTACACGTTTATTCCGGAGAAGGGCGGAAAACGGCAGCCCAACATGTAATGAATGATATCGATCAACCAACCATGCTCGAATATATCTTGGCCTCCGTGCGAGCCCGTCCGTGTGTTCTCGCTCCTCGTCTCTCTCAAGGAACGGCGGGTTGGCTCATTGCCGTCAATTGAGATCGGTTTGCTCACACTCCTGTCCCACATGTCAGTGATATGCCAAGAGGAGGTGCGTTGACCGACTGGCCATACCCGTACTTGGTTTTGCGCCTTCATACTACTCCTCCCTCCGTCACAGTTTACAGGGCGCGCTTCATTATGATGCATTTATCTCAATGCATTTCCACCACCAGAGAGACTTTAGACGCGTTTGGTTTAATGCTCAATTAATTAGGGCGTGGTAACCGCAATTAAGTCCACAATTTTCTCTCCATGTACTGTACTACTACGGAGTGGAGTAAGTGCATGCATGTGTGTACCCGGGGTGGAAGCACTGCATGCATGTGTGTACGCATTATTCCCTCTAGTAATAGACGCCGTGCTATAACTACCAATGCTATTTTTCAGGCCGATCGCTAGTCGCCTTGGTCCCACAGATTTTTTTTTCTTTTTTCTGAAGCGCGCTGTATAAACAGTGATGGATGGAGTAGTATGAGCGGATTCAAAGAAGAGCGTATTGATGGTTGCTTCTTCAGAGCAACTTACAGTGGGAAATGTGGGGCTTATGGTTTGACTGCTCATTACTCACTATTAATGCGGCGCAACGACCGGGCTGAGTCTCCCATGTGGTTGTGCACTACCCCCTCGGTTCTTAAATATACTCCGAAGTATTTGTCTTTCTACAGATTTCAACGAGTGACTACTCAAATATTTGTCTTTTTAGAGATTTCAAATGGACTGGCACATACAGATGTATATACACATATTTTAGAGTGTAGATTCACTCATTTTGCTCCGTATGTAGTCACTTGTTGAAATCTCTAGAAAGACGAATAGAATATTTAGGAACGGAGGGAGTACACATACGAAGCAAAATGAGTGAATCTACACTCTAAAATATGCCTGTTTGAAATTTGTAAAAAGATAAATATTTAGGAACGAAGGAGTATAATTTTGTGCATGGCACATGGACCTGGATGATGAAGAGGCTTCTGGCAATGCTATCAAGCTTCCATCATTTGTTTACATAATTGACGTACTATACAAATAATTTTCCAGCGACATGAAATTGTACAATGGTGTGAGCTTTCAGCTTTTGTTTCGTGTGTCTTGCCATCGATACTCTTTCGGAAACAATAAAAAACTAACTTCCTTGCTAATGCATGTCAATTATTAGCAGATCAGAGCTAATAATTACATCACAACTAAAGACAGAGTTGTGAGAAGGTGTTAAATTAAAATTGATCCATGCTTTCATTGCCAGCAACGTCCCCCCAGCTCTGTCTAAATCAACAAGGCATGTTGGGAAAAAAAGTAGCTGTCTGGAGCATGCAACATTCCGATCATTTTGTGCAGTTGCACTAAAATAGAGCAGAGCGTCCCTGTTCCAAAGATATCAAGTGTGATTACGATAATAGAGGACTGCTGATGAAACAATAAACACACGAATAGAAGCCGGTCACCTTTGCAGTCTCTCTTAAGACTAACTAGTTGGAGAAGATTAGGCTCGGAGTTGGATGAGGAGGATAGAGCAAAACCAATCTCCCTTTGTGCAGTCGCACTGAAATGTAGAGACGTTGCCCGTGTGACATTTTAGTACAACTGCACAAAACACTCTTAAGAAAAATGTGATTTGTGCAGTTCACCAAAAGGTCGCAATAGCAACGAGTAGAAAGGAGACAATTACTGGCCAATAACAGTTGATGACACATGCGACGACAAAAAAGAAGCATATTCCTTGTCCTAAGGGAAGATAACAACACGGTTGTGTTTGTCTAAAACGGTGTGAGGACGAGAATGCAATATGGAAAGTACGCCGGACGAGCTACGTTTGGGCAAAGAACTATGGAAGATCCACATGCAGCGACGTGGGAAGACGGGCAGTGGAGCAAGGCCGGAGGGGATACCTGGAGGTCGTTGGGATGTAACTAGGTGAGCAGCGGCGGGCGGAATCTGCGAGCAGGTGGCGTAGGCCCTGCCGCGCCGGAGCTTGGTCAGAGAGAATGGCGTGTACCGTAGATCGGGACGCGCTGCCTCGGCGCCGTCAAACGGAGAAACGATGCACTTCCTCCCTTTCCCCCGGCGGACGGGATGCGGCCGGATCAGTGACCAATGGTGAGAGAGAGAGAGGCCACCGCACTCCCTTTCCCCGGCAAACGGGATGCGGCCGGATCAGTGACCAACGGTGAGAGAGAGAGAGAGGCCACCGCACTCCCTTTCCCCCGGCGGACGGGATGCGGCCGGATCAGTGACCAACGGTGAGAGAGAGAGAGGCCACCGCAGCCTTGTGTGAGATACTCTGAAGAGCGAAAAACCAGGCAGGCAGGCTCCATTGTATATAGTGAGCGGACTACCTTTTTCTCCATAAAAATTGTTTTATATTCTGTGTACGTGCCATTGAGCGCTATAACTTTATTTAAAAATAACGCGGCAACGCGTCAAGTCGAACTTTGTTTCGTGCACGCGTGGTACACGACCTCCCTAGGTAAACAACCGCTACAGGCGTTCAAATTAGCACGTGGGCTGCCATTTCATAAAGAAATTAGCTCCATCATGTACCCGCGCGGGTGTGGCTGGGCACGAAGCGTGACTACGTGCACGGTGCACCTATTCTCTTCTTGTATACGTACACTTCCTACGTGGGGTTGTGTGAGAGAGATACAAACCTAGAGAGATATAGTGTGTGGGTTCTTGAGAGTTTTTTTTTTGGGGGGGGTCAATCAAAAAATGTAACATTGCAATGTGTGTGAAATAGAGTCCGGGATATAACATATATATAGAGGGGGCGATCCATGAGAAGAGAGTGGAGGTATCATCGGTTTGAGGTGTCCATAGAATCGAAGAGAGGGATGATGATGTGTGTGTGTGTGCGCGCGCGATCGATAAAGAGTGCCCTCGAATTTGTGTGTGCCCACGTCAAAGATATAGAGTGGCTGGCCTACTGGAACGTGAGATGGGACATGTGCAGCTTGTCTCTGTGGCATGGATACCTACCTGTAGCGCTAGACTATCGGTGTGTGGTGGGGGAAGAGGGAGGCCCAATTAACTATAGAGGTACAATGGCTGGTATATGTGTGGAGGAGGAGAGAGGCCTACCTCATGTATTAAGGAGATCGATCTGCCTCATGTATTAAGGGAGATTGATCGGCATCCATGCATATGTGCAGGAGAGGAATAAGGTTGGGAGAGAGACAGAGCTAGAGTGTTGGAGGGGGTGGTAGTGGAGTTGCTTCTAACAAATGGTGGGATAGGCTTGCTAGACAAACAGAGGGCACGCCCGCAATATCAATAAGAGAGGAGATGGATGCTTGTTGTCTGTGCACGTGCGTGTGAGAGATGGGTCAGGAGGCATGGACGAATGATGAGGGGGGACGATGTGGCTGTGGTAAGCAGACGTAACTACATAGGAAGATCGATCGCCCTTTGTTAGAGAAAGGAGAGACATAACTTGTGAGGTACGTCGATCGATGGGGGGGTAGTTAAAGTCGATCTAGGTATATGTTGGGAGATTGATCGGTATACATGCATGTGTGTGTTAGAAGCAAATGAGGCACGAGGAGAAGGATAGAGAGAGAGGGATGCATGTAGGAGGTGGTACGAGAGGCATACTATATCGAGGGGGGAAGTGTGCGAGTACGAGAACGATGAAAAGAGTGGTGGGAGTGAGGCATGGACGGTGACAAGAGAAGAGGGGAAGCTTGTGTTTGTGCTAGGCACACCTGGCTAGAGAGGCATATCGATCGATGTGTGCCGTAAAGAAGGAGCTGGGGGGCCTACACACACCGTGGGTGAACGACCTAAAGTGAAAAGATGAATTTGCGCGATGGAGCTAGAGAATGCTGAGGGAGGGTGAGAGGGATGCGGGCCTGTGCATGCACAAGAGAAAGTTAGCGCTAGCTACAAAGATAAGAGGGTTGTGTGGGTGTAAAAGACGAATAGAGATCATATATACTTCATTATAAAAAGCGAATTCGGATATTTGAAGAATTGATCATAGTGTTTCAAACCGACGCATGTGTGAATATATATAACGGTGATACACATGGTGTGGTTATGAACATGTTATACTACATTTAATATATTTTATCTCTACTCTTATAAAAAACGGAGTTGTTGATGATGGTGTGCCTGCCATCCTGCATTATAGGCCGTCCGATTTATATCTGGCGGATAGCAAGGAAACTATGATGGTTGAAGTTGGCAACAATCATGATTGTAGCTTCTTAATGAAATAGAGAAACGAATTCAAATTTAGTTCGAATTGCAGCGGTAGTATAGACATTTGGAATGCACTAAAATGTTGGTATGAGTAGGTTACATGCATTATACAGCAAGCAAAAAAATTAATCGGACATAACATGGATTCATACTCCCTCCTTCCATCTATATAGGGCGTAATGAGATTTTTAAGACCGCCTTTGACTATTGACAAGATTAATAGTACATGACATGCACAATGTGAAAATTATATCATTGAAAGAACCTTTCACAGGCGAATTTAACGGTGTGCTTTGTGTAAGTTGCATGTCATATATCATTGCTCTAATATTTGGTCAAAGTAAGCATCGAAAAACGCATTAGGCCCTATATAGATGGAAGGAGGGAGTAGCTTTGAATAGCATTTGTATAGTAAAACGGGGCAAGACTCTCTCTTTGTGTGGTGTGAATAGTTTTATTTTTTTCGTTTTCTTTTTGGTTGAGGGAAGTGTGAATTGATTTGGTATGTACAAGTACAATATTACTACACATTAGGCTTGTCCCTAAAATTCAACCCGCGTCTTGTTATATCCCGAAAATTCAGATATCGTGCTCCCAAAACTGGCGCCTTCACAACCCGCGCCTTGCTATCCCGAAATTACAACGCGCGCGAAAACTCCCTCCAGCTGCCAAATCCCGACACGCGAAATCCCCCTTCTAACCCTGAGCCGAAAGGGCCGCTAGTTCAAATCGGTGGGGGGTACTTTTGTAACACACCCTACATTTTGGACAAGCGCGTCCCTAAGTCATGCTTCACCCCCTCCCATCGCCCCCTTTTCGCCATTTGAAATCCCAGGCCGCCATAACCTCTCCGCTCCAGCCGCGAAACCCCACCCTCCTCCGTCCGCCACGTCACCGCTGCCCAGCCGGAGCCTCTTCCCCGATGACGTCGTCCACCGCAACAGCTCGACGTCCCTCGTCCACCTCCCCGGATGAGGATCCGTCGTCCATCTCACCGTCCCGCCGGTTCAGCCGCCCCGTCCTCCACCTCCAAGGAGCTGCTCCGACGATCGCCTCGTCTATCGCGGCTGCTCCATCCCCACAGCGCCGCCTTAACCTGCTCCACCGGAACCGCGGCATCCTCACCGACTCCTCGGACGAAGCCGAGGCCTACTCGATGCCACCAAAGAGGTTGTACACTCATCGCATCGCACCTTCTCCTTAACACGACCTCCCGGCGCCGACGGTGCTCCATCCCGCACCCCCACGGAGTGGCTACCTTGAAGCCGGCGCCGCGGGCGACATCTCCACGGCGGCTCTCCCCCAGTGCGAGGCCCCTTCGGCGGCGGCATCCATACCAGCCAGATCTGCTGCTGCTGCTGCTCTGGCTCTCGCTCGCTCGCTCGCGCTGCTGCTGCTACTCCGGCTCTCGCTCGCCCAGCTGCTGCTGCTGCTCTCCCCCTCGCTCGTGCTGCTGCTCTGCTCCGATTAAGCCACACTTCAGTCGACTGAATCGACTTTTGGGTCAGTCGATTTTCAGGGGTTGGGGGGCTCGCCGGAGTTAAGGAAGAACCACCCGCAGCGGGGACGGGGGCTCGCCGGAGAGGTACCCCACTATCTATCTTAGGGTTCAGGGTGGGGGCGGGGGGCCTAGAGGGCTGGCCGGGGCAGCGATGGCGAGTTGTTTCGGGGCGGCGAGGCGGCGCTGGGGCCGGTGGTGGCTGGCGGCTCAGGGGGGTGCAGGTTGAAGATGAACTACAGGCCCTCCCTAAACTACATGTCAAGTGCCTCTCTGCTACCATTGCGTACAGTTTCAACAGTAGCATTCAGATTCCACAGTAAATTTCAGTTTCGACAGTTAAGTTCAGAGTCAACAGTTTTTACCTCATCTGTTGTAGTCAGGTGGTTTTTGGTGATATTAATTTTACATCCATTTTACATCATCTATTAGAGATGCTATTAGAATCCCACTTGAGATTGACGATGTCTGTCTTGTGCTGCTTTAGCCTTGACGTCTTACGCCTCACTGGAGCTGCTCCGACGACAGAACGATCCATCACAACAGAGCAGTGCCCTGGACACCGTCTACAGATTCCTCAGATCTTCCTCCACACCTCCGACAGCCACCTCTGCCTCAACTGCTTCAGCGACCAACCCAATGATGCTGAGGTCGACACGGCTACGGCAAAGAGGTTGTACACTTGTTGCATTACTTATTACTATACATTCACGTCGATCCATTAGGGCTATTTTGGTTCACCGGAAAAACGTCGATCCACTGGTTGTTACCATCACTCTAAATTTCTGCATGCTCTTCTTACATAATCTCACCATATTTTTTTCGTATGCATGTCAGATATTGTACACAGTCATGCTGAACATGTAGAGAAAAAGAGAAGAGTTTTGCGCGGCAATACAATGTCATGCAGACATCACTCCATGGTGGGTTCAATGGCAAACCCTCCCCACCCCTCTCCAGATTGTAATCCAGAGGAAGATATCTGTTCTGAGGCAGATTCAGACGCCGTTGACCACTTTTATTTACCCCCCAAGGTGTTTGCTCTACCTTGGCATTATGATGTTAGTCATATCATGCATATGTTGCCTTGCAGTGCCTACTTTTGACATCATATATGTCATCTGCTTAGTTTAGACATGTTCTGTAATGCCACCTGTTTAGTTTCTATATCATATATGGGAATTATGCAGTCTCATGTCTTTTAGCCAGCCATAATATATGTGAAATGTGCAATGCCATCCTGTTTAACCAGGCATCATATATTTGAATGATATCTTGCCCATCATTTTCTTCATTACATTTCCATTTGTCGACAATGTTTGTACATTAAACTACTCTTCCTGTGAATCAGCCATTTGGGTGGGAAATGGAAAAATCTGGAGTGAAAACAAGGCCTTCAGAGCAGACAGTGCTACCTGTCGAAGCAGATCTCTTGTTGGGTCCCGATAGCTCCTCAGAGATGGATTCAGAGACAGATGACCAGTCCTATTCCCCCACTGAGGTGTATGCTCTAACTTGGCATGGTTATACTGCTCATATCATGCATACGGTGTCTTGCATTGCATAGTTTAGACATCATATACACAATATTCAACACCATGTTCTTAGTGCAGACATCATATCGAATGCCCTCTGTTTAGCATATAAATCACATATGTGAATTAAATGATGCGATCCTGATTACTTAGATAACATGTAGGTGAATTATGTCATGCGATCCTGTTTAGTTATTCATCATATCTTTGAATTATGTTATGCTATGCTATCCAGTTTAGATAGACATCATATATGTGAAATTATGTCATGCTATCCGTTTTAGTTAAACAATATACATGTCAACTATTTCATGCCCTCTTTTTTCCACACTATCTATTGCATCTGTCTCTCATACAATGTCTGTACATTCAACTATGTTTCCTGTTTATCAGCCATTTGAATTGGAGCGGGTGATGCCAGTATCTAGCGGACTAAAAACACGGTCTTCAAATAAAACAGTGTTACCTCTTGGTGGAGATAGCACCCCGGTTGTACATGCACAAGAACCATCCCTACCACACATAACCCAAACTCTCGCAGATTGTACCCCTACTGCGATGGACAGAGAACCAGCTTCACCGAATCTAACCCCAACCCCAGCCGATAGTAACCCAGTTCCTGTTGACACATCACCATCTCCACCACAGAGCTCCCAAACAAGAGCAGTTAGTAAGGCAGCTCCAGTGCCCAAAGGGCCAGTACTATCACGGCGAACCCCAACTCCACCAGTTAGTACGCCTATTCCTGTGGAGGAAGCACAACCAGCTAGTCGTAGTTTAGCATCTATCGCATTTGATGTTGTTAAATCGTATGTGCGTATCTTCCCATCTTGGAAATATTATACCGAAGATGAAGGAAAATGCCAGTTGCAGGTGTTTGTCCAGGAGTTATGTGTAAGTAATGTTATTCATGGCAATTACTTTGCTTCGTCCCATACATCCTACCTCCATGATGGTTATAATACAGCAAATTTTCCCATTTTTCTCTATAGAGAAGGACCGATTTGGAAACTCAGGATGAGGTAACCTGTGCTAATACCTCTGCTATCTTCAAGAATGCTTGGTGGCAGTATCGGAATTACCTGAAGAAAACGTACTTCACCGGCAAAGAAACTCATCAAATTCCCTTACGTTCTCCTGAGACACATTTACTGGACGATGACTGGGAACGCCTTGTTCTGTACTGGTCCCAAACCAAGAATGTGGTAAGGTCTGTGAGCTCATTTTCTATTTTTTTAGTATTATATTCTTGCGTCTTATTGTACTCTGTTCATGTAGAACAAGTGCCTAAACCTGAAGAACAACTGTTCTAATTTAAGATTCCATTGCTATTATAGTTCAAAAAAGCGCTAGGCGTTAATTGTGCGTTTTGCCACCGCCTTGCCCTTTACTGACCAAAGCGCATGCTTATGCGCAGTTATGCACAGATTATGCGTAGTTATGCGCAATGCGTTTTGCCAACGCCTAGAGCCTAGGCGCGCTTAAGCGCTCGCTTAGGCGCGCCTTTTTTAACTATGATTGCTTTGCTCTTGTATCACTATATTTACTCATACAAACTTATTTTTAAATTGAAGGATCCAATCGAAACTCCAATGGCACAGCAGGTATGTTCACGCATGTTTCTTTAACAGGTTTGCTCTTATCAATAGCTCTGTTGATTTCAATTTCAATTGTGTATACAGTTGACTTTCATATCATGCACATTACTAGCATCACAACAGAGCCAATAGTGTTGTTGTACATGTAGACCCATGGTACCCATCTGAAATCTTGTTGTGCCGTGTAGTTTCCCACGCTTTGTATTCTTTCACTGTTGCTTTGTCTTGAACTGACATGATTTGAACCGTGTCTCTATTTTGATTTGGCAACACAATGCAGTGACCATAGGACATAGATATATGTTTGTTTGATGCTTTTATTATGTACTAGTACTTGGCAATAGAAGACTTGGTAGTTTAATCATGTCCACCTTACTAATGAACTGGTTCACCGAAATGAGTTTCATATACTAGTACATGCTAAACTTGTTATGTGTCTGCTTGTTTCTTCTTTTAGAATGCTGACAGAATATTGGGGAAGAGTGCCTTATTAAGCAATGGTAAAGGAAGTAATGTAGATAAGGTTCAGGATAGTGACACATCCTTGTTGGTCTCCAACAAAGCTGATAAAACAGCTAAGGAAGACTATCTTGAAGACAGCGAGACAACCCCAAAGTCATGTCCTGGTTTAGTGTTCGAGTTACTGGCCACTACCGCTTGCACAAGCTATTCAAACTCACTGTCTGAATCAGTTCGGTTTCTTGAGTCTCAACTACAAGCTGAAAGACATCGATCAGCTGTGCTGCGACAAGAAGCGGAAGGACTGCGGAAGTCCCTGGAGCATTCAGATGCATACTTTCTGGTGCAACAGCAAGCGTTGGAGGATTTTAGCGCCAAACAGGACAAAGCTAATCAGCTTGCTAAGCTTATTGCCAGCATGGTGGATACCCAGGATAACGTTTCTTGAGCTCTTCTAAAGTTGTTTCAGTTATGCTCTTGTTTTGCTGCCGCGTTTATTTGCACTAGTGGCCAATTTTGACGGCCAGTGTATGTAATGTGCTGCTTTGTTCCCTATATTTGCACTGGTGGCGAACTTTGATGCCCAGTGGATGTAGTATGTGTAATAGCGGTAATAGGCTAGCGTTAATTGCTTGCTTATTTATTTCCTTATTGTCTTGTTTAGTTGTTTGCTTGTAGTCACTGCAGTTCTTTTCTGTTTTTTCTAGTGGCCACAATAGCCTATTTTTTGGTAACTAGGCCAAAATAATCGTGGCAACACACGGACTGTTGTAACCATGGGACTCCTGCAGTCCGTATGATCCATGGGCCTTCGTCCGGCCGTAGGATCCATCGGCCTTCTATACGGGCCTTAGGGTCCATGGGCCTTCTACGGGCCGTATGATCCATGGGCCTTCTACGGGCCGTACTATCCATGGGCCTCATACGGGCCGTAGGATCCATGGGCCTTCTACGGGGCGTATCATTATTTCGCCAATCATGGGTCATACTATTCATGGACCATAACGGGCCGTTAATAGGCCGTATTTGATAACTCTATGAAAACAGCCCAACGGGTTTTTTTTGACATGAAAACAGCCCAACGTATTAACGCTCCGCAAACGGGCCGACTGTTGGGGAACGTAGCAGAAATTCAAAATTTTCCTACGTGTCTCCAAGATCAATCTAGGAGATGCTAGCAACGAGATGGGAGGAGTGCATCTACATACCCTTGTAGATCGCGAGCGGAAGCGTTCAAGAGAACGGGGTTTTTGGAGTCGTACTCGTCGTGATCCAAATCACCGATGATCCTAGCGCCGAACGGACGGCACCTCCGCATTCAACACACGTACGGAGCAGGGACGTCTCCTCCTTCTTGATCCAGCAAGGGGGGAGGAGAATTTGATGGAGGTCCAGCAGCACGACGGCGTGGTGGTGGAAGTAGCGGGATCCCGTCAGGGCTTCGCCAAGCGCAAGCGGGGAGGAAGAGGTGTCACGGGAGGGAGGGAGGCGCCAGGGCTTGGGGTGCTGCTCCCATGCGCCTCCCCACTATATATAGGGGTGGAGGGGGCTGGTTTCTTGCCCTCCAAGTCCATTGGGGCGTTGGCAAAGGTGGGAGAAAGAAATCCCATCATTTCCCTTCCCCACCGATTGTTATCCCCCTTTTTAGGGATCTTGATCTTATCCCTTCGGGATATGATCTTATTCCTTCTAAGGTGGGATCTTGGTGTGCCTTGACCAGGGGTGTGGGGCCTTGCCCCCACTACCCACGTTCATGTGGGTCCCCCCATGCAGGTGGGCCCCACTTCGGAACCTTCTAGAACCTTCCCGATACAATACCGAAAAATCCCGAACATTTTCCGGTGGCCAAAATAGGACTACCCATATATAAATCTTTACCTCCGGACCATTCCGGAACTCCTCGTGACGTCTGGGGTCTCATCCGGGACTCCGAACAACTTTCGGTTAACCGCATACTAATATCTCTACAACTCTAGCGTCACCGAACCTTAAGTGTGTAGACCCTACGGGTTCGGGAGACATGTAGACATGACCGAGACATTTCTCCGGTCAATAACCAACAACGGGATCCGGATACCCATGTTGGCTCCCACATGCTCCACAATGATCTCATCGGATGAACCACGATGTCGAGGATTCAATCAATCCCGTATACAATTCCCTTTGTCAATCGGTACGTTACTTGCCCCAGATTCGATCGTCGGTATCCCAATACCTTGTTCAATCTCGTTACCGGCAAGTCACT
Source organism: Triticum aestivum (assembly GCF_018294505.1). Lineage (NCBI taxonomy): Eukaryota > Viridiplantae > Streptophyta > Magnoliopsida > Poales > Poaceae > Triticum > Triticum aestivum. The sequence goes on from NC_057802.1 coordinate 103,742,814, forward strand.
TTACTCGTACCGTAATGCATGATCCCGTGACCAAACACTTGGTCACATTGAGCTCATTATGATGATGCATTACCAAGTGGGCCCAGAGATACCTCTCCGTCATACGGAGTGACAAATCCCAGTCTCGATTCGTGCCAACCCAACAGACACTTTCGGAGATACCCGTAGTGCACCTTTATAGCCACCCAGTTACGTTGTGACGTTTGGTACACCCAAAGCATTCCTACGGTATCCGGGAGTTGCACAATCTCATGGTCTAAGGAAACGATACTTGACATTAGAAAAGCTCTTAGCAAACGAACTACACGATCTTGTGCTATGCTTAGGATTGGGTCTTGTCCATCACATCATTCTCCTAATGATGTGATCCCGTTATCAATGACATCCAATGTCCATGGTCAGGAAACCATAACCATCTATTGATCAACGAGCTAGTCAACTAGAGGCTTACTAGGGACATGTTGTGGTCTATGTATTCACACATGTATTACGGTTTCCAGTTAATACAATTATAGCATGAACAATAGACATTTATCATGAACAAGGAAATGCAATAATAACCATTTTATTATTGCCTCTAGGGCATATTTCCAACAGTCTCCCACTTGCAGTAGAGTCAATAATCTAGTTCACATCACCATGTGATTAACACTCAAAGTTTACTAGAGTCAATAATCTAGTCCACATCACCATGTGATTAACACTCAATGAGTTCTAGGGTTTGATGATGTTATGCTTACGAGAGAGGTTTTAGTCAACGGGTCTGCAACATTCAGATCCGTGTGTGCTTTGCAAATCTCTATGTCATCTTCTTGATGTAGCTACCACGCGCTACTTGGAGCTATTCCAAATAACTGCTCTACTATACGAATCCGGTTTACTACTCAGAGTCATCCGGATTAGTGTCAAAGTTTGCATCGACGTAACCCTTTACGACGAACTCTTTTACCACCTCCATAATCGAGAAAATTCCTTAGTCCACTAGATACTAAGGATAAGTTTGACCGCTGTCATGTGATCCATTCCCGGATCACTATTGTACCCCTTGACTAACTCATGGCAAGGCACACTTCAGGTGCGGTACATAGCATAGCATACTGTAGAGCCTACGTCTAAAGCATAGGGGACGACCTTCGTCCTTTCTCTCTCTTCTACTGTGGTCAGGTCTTGAGTCTTACTCAATACTCACACCTTGTAACACAGCCAAGAACTCCTTCTTTGCTGATCTATTTTGAACTCCTTCAAAATCCTGTCACGGTATGCATTCATTTGAAAGTACTATTAAGCGTTTTGATCTATCCTTATAGATCTTGATGCTCAATGTTCAAGTAGCTTAATCCAGGTTTTCCATTGAAAAACACTTTTCAAATAACCCTGGATGCTTTCTAGAAATTCTACATCATTTCTAATCAACAATATGTTAACAACATATACTCATCAAAAATTCTATAGTGCTCCCACTCACTTCTTTGGAAATACAAGTTTCTCATGAACTTTGTATAAACCCAAAATCTTTGATCATCTCATCAAAGCATTCATTCCAACTCCGAGATGCTTACTCCAATCCTTAGAAGGATTGCTGGAGCTTTGCATACTTGTTAGCATCTTTCAGGATTGACAAAACCTTCTGGTTGTATCACATACAACCTTTCCTCAAGAAAATCGTCGAGGAAACAATGTTTTGACATCCTATCTGCAAGATTTCATAAATAATGCAGTAACTGCTAATATAATTCTAACAGACTCTTGGCATCTCTACGAGTGAGAAAGTCTCATCACAGTCAACTCCTTAAACTTGCCAGAAAACATCTTAACGACAAGTTGAGCTTTCTTAATGGTGACACTTACCATCATTGTCTGTCTTCCCTTTAAAATCCATCTGTACCCAACAGCCTTACGACCATCAAGTAGTTCTTTCAAAGTCTATACTTTGTTTTCATACATGGATCCTCTCGGATTTTATGGCCTCGATCCATTCGTCGGAATCCGGGCCCATCATCGCTTCTCCATAGCTCGTAGGTTCATTGTTGTCTTGCAACATGACTTCCAAGACAGGATTACGTACCACTCTGAAGTAGTACGCATCCTTGTCGTCCTATGAGGTTTGGTAGTGACTTGATCTGAAGTTTCATGATCACTATCATAAGCTTCCACTTCAATTGGTGCAGGTGCCACAGGAACAACTTCCTGTGCCCTGCTACACATTAGTTGAAGTGACGGTTCAATGACCTCATCAAGTCTCCACCATCCTCCCACTCAATTCTTTTGAGAGAAACTTTTCCTCGAGAAAGGACCCATTTCTAGAAACAATCACTTTTGCTTCCAGATCTGAAATAGGAGGTATACCCAACTGTTTTGGGTATTCTATGAAGATGCATTTATCCGCTTTGGGTTCGAGCTTATCAGCCCGAAACTTTTTCACATAAGCGTCGCAGCCCCAAACTTTTAAGAAACGACAGCTTAGGTTTCTCTAAACCATAGTTCATACGGTTTCGTCTCAACGGAATTGCGTGGTGCCCTATTTAAAGTGAATGCGGTTGTCTCTAATGCCTAACCCATAAAAGATAGTTGTAATTCGATAAGAGACATCATGGTATGCACCATATCCAATAGGGTGCAGTTATGATGTTCGGACACACCATCACAATATGGTGTTCCAGGCGGTATTAGTCGTGAAACAATTTCCACAATTTCTTAATTGTGTGCCAAACTCGTAACTCAGATATTCATCTCTATGATCATATCACAGACATTTTATCCTCTTGCCACGACGATCTTCAACTTCACTCTGAAATTACTTGAACCTTTCAATAATTCAGACTTGTGTTTCATCAAGTAAATATTCTCAGCATCTACTCAAATCATCTGTGAAGTAGGAACATAACGATATCCACTGCGTGCCTCAGCACTCATTGGACTGCACACATCAAATGTATTACTTCCAACAAGTTGCTCTCTTGTTCCATCTTACTGAAAACGAGGCCTTTCAGTCATCTTGCCCATGTGGTATGATTTGCATGTCTCAAGTGATTCAAAATCAAGTGAGTCCAAATGATCCATCTGTATGGACTTTCTTCATGCATATATACTAATAGACATGGTTCGCATGTCTCAATCTTTTCAAAAACGAGTGAGCCCAAAGATCCATCAACATGGAGCTTCATCATGCGTTTTATACCAATATGACTCAAGTGGCAGTGCCACAAGTATGTGGTACTATCATTACTATCTTATATCTTTTGGCATGAACATGTGTATCACTACGATCGAGATTCAATAAACCATTCATTTTAGGTGCAAGACCATTGAAGGTATTATTCAAATAGACAGAGTAACCATTATTCTCCTTTAATGAATAACCGTATTGCGATAAACATAATCCAATCATGTCTATGCTCAACGCAAACACCAAATAACAATTATTAAGGTTTAACCCCAATCTCGATGGTAGAGGGAGCATGCGATGCTTGATCACATCAACCTTGGAAACACTTCCAACACATATCGTCATCTCACCTTTAGCTAGTCTCCGTTTATTCCGCAGCTTTTGTTTCGAGTTACTAACACTTAGCAATCGAACCGGTATCTAATACCCTGGTGCTACTAGGAGTACTAGTAAAGTACACATTAATATAATGTATATCCAATATACTTCTGTCGACCTTGCCAGCCTTCTCATCTACGAAGTATCTAGGGTAATTCTGCTTCAGTGACCGTTCCCCTCATTTCAGAAGCACTTAGTCTCGGGTTTGGGTTCAACCTTGGGTTTCTTCACTAGAGCAGCAACTGATTTGCCGTTTCATGAAGTATCCCTTCTTGCCCTTGCCCTTCTAGAAACTAGTGGTTTTACTAACCATCAACAATTGATGCTCCTACTTGATTTCTACTTTCGCGGTGTCAAACATCGCGAGTTGCTCAAGGATCATCATGTCTATCCCTGATATGTTATAGTTCATCACGAAGCTCTAATAGCTTGGTGGCAGTGGCTATGGAGAACCATCACTATCTCATCTGGAAGATTAACTCCCACTCGATTCAAGTGATTGTAGTACTTAGACAATCTGAGCACATGCTCAACAATTGAGCTTTTCTCCCTTAGTTTGCAGGCTTAAGAAACTTGTCAGAGGTCTCATACCTCTTGACGTGGGCACTAGTCTGAAATCCCAATTTCAGTCTTTGGAACATCTCATATGTTCTGCGACGTTTCAAAACCGTCTTTGGTGCCACAATTTTAAGCTGTTAGCATCACACACTGAACTATCACGTAGTCATCAAAACGTGTATGTCAGATGTTTCGCAACATCTACAGACGACGCTCGAGGTTCAGCACACCAAGCGGTGCATTAAGGACATAAGCCTTCTGTGCAGCAATGAGGACAATCCTCAGTTTACGGACCCAGTCCGCATAATTTCTACTATCAACTTTCAACTAAATTTTCTCTAGGAACATATCTTAGTAGAACTAAAGCGTAAGCTACGACATTATTTGCAAAGACCTTTTGACTATGTTCATGATAATTAAGTTCATCTAATTATTTAATGAACTCCCACTTAGATAGACATCCCTCTAGTCATCTAAGTGATACATGATCCGAATCGACTAGGCCGTGTCCGATCATCACGTGAGACGGACTAGTCATCATCGGTGAACATCTCCATGTTGATCGTATCTACTATACGACTCATGTTCGACCTTTCGGTCTCTTGTGTTCCGAGGCCATGTTTGTACATGCTAGGCTCGTCAAGTCAACCTAAGTGTTTTGCTTGTGTTCCGAGGCCATGTCTGTACATGCTAGGCTCGTCAACACCCGTTGTATGCGAACGTTAGAATCTATCACACCCGATCATCACGTGGTGCTTCGAAACAACGAACCTTCGCAACGGTGCACAGTTAGGGGGAACACATCTCTTGAAATTTTAGTGAGGGATCATCTTATTTATGCTATCGTCGTTCTAAGCAAATAAGATGTAAACATGACAAACATCACATGCAAATCATAAAGTGACATGATATGGCCAATATCATCTTGCGCCTTTTGATCTCCATCTTCGAGGCGCGGCATGATCACCTTCGTCACCGGAATGACACCATGATCTCCATCATCATGATCTCCATCATCGTGTCTTCATGAAGTTTTCTCGCCAACTATTACTTCTACTACTATGGCTAACGGTTAGCAATAAAGTAAAGTAATTACATGGCGTTTTTCATTGACACGCAGGTCATACAATAAATTAAGACAACTCCTATGGCTCCTGCCGGTTGTCATACTCATCGACATGCAAGTCATGATTCCTATTACAAGAACATGATCAATCTCATACATCACATATATAATTCATCACATCCTTTTGGCCATATCACATCACATAGCATACCTTGCAAAAACAAGTTAGACGTCCTCTAATTGTTGTTGCATGTTTTACGTGGCTGCTATGGGTTTCTAGCAAGAACGTTTCTTACCTACGCAAAAGCCACAACGGTGATATGCCAATTGCAATTTACCCTTCATAAGGACCCTCTTCATCGAATCCGATCCGACTAAAGTAGGAGAGACAGACACCCGCTAGCCACCTTATGCATCAAGTGCATGTCAATCGGTGAAACCTGTCTCACGTAAGAGTACGTGTAAGGTCGGTCCGGGCCGCTTCATCCCACAATGCCGCCGAATCAAGATAAGACTAGTAACGGTAAGCAAATTGAACAAATCATCGCCCACAACAAATTTGTGTTCTACTCGTGCATAGAATCTACGCATAGACCTGGCTCTGATACCACTGTTGGGGAACGTAGCAGAAATTCAAAATTTTCCTACGTGTCTCCAAGATCAATCTAGGAGATGCTAGCAACGAGATGGGAGGAGTGCATCTACATACCCTTGTAGATCGCGAGCGCAAGCGTTCAAGAGAACGGGGTTGATGGAGTCGTACTCGTCGTGATCCAAATCACCGATGATCCTAGCGCCGAACGGACGGCACCTCCGCGTTCAACACACGTACGGAGCGGGGACGTCTCCTCCTTCTTGATCCAGCAAGGGGGGAGGAGAAGTTGATGTAGATCCAGCAGCACGACGGCGTGGTGGTGGAAGTAGCGGGATCCCGGCAGGGCTTCGCCAAGCGCAAGCGGGGAGGAAGAGGTGTCACGGGAGGGAGGGAAGCGCCAGGGCTTGGGGTGCGGCTCCCATGCGCCTCCCCACTATATATAGGGGTGGAGGGGGCTGGTTTCTTGCCCTCCAAGTCCATTGGGGCGTTGGCAAAGGTGGGGGAAAGAAATCCCATCATTTTCCTTCCCCACCGATTGTTATCCCCTTTTTTTAGGGATCTTGATCTTATCCCTTCGGGATATGATCTTATTCCTTCTAAGGTGGGATCTTGGTGCACCTTGACCAGGGGTGTGGGGCCTTGCCCCCACTACCCACGTTCATGTGGGTCCCCCCATGCAGGTGGGCCCCACTTCGGAACCTTCTAGAACCTTCCCGGTACAATACCGAAAAATCCCGAACATTTTCCGGTGGCCAAAATAGGACTTCCCATATATAAATCTTTACCTCCGGACCATTCCGGAACTCCTCGTGACGTCCGGGGTCTCATCCGGGACTCCGAACAACTTTCGGTTAACCGCATACTAATATCTCTACAACTCTAGCGTCACCGAACCTTAAGTGTGTAGACCCTACGGGTTCGGGAGACATGTAGACATGACCGAGACATTTCTCCGGTCAATAACCAACAGCGGGATCCGGATACCCATGTTGGCTCCCACATGCTCCACAATGATCTCATCGGATGAACCACGATGTCGAGGATTCAATCAATCCCGTATACAATTCCCTTTGTCAATCGGTACATTACTTGCCCCAGATTCGATCGTCGGTATCCCAATACCTTGTTCAATCTCGTTACCGGCAAGTCACTTTACTCGTACCGTAATGCATGATCCCGTGACCAAACACTTGGTCACATTGAGCTCATTATGATGATGCATTACCGAGTGGGCCCAGAGATACCTCTCCGTCATACGGAGTGACAAATCCCAGTCTCGATTCGTGCCAACCCAACAGACACTTTCGGAGATACCCGTAGTGCACCTTTATAGCCACCCAGTTACGTTGTGACATTTGGTACACCCAAAGCATTCCTACGGTATCCGGGAGTTGCACAATCTCATGGTCTAAGGAAACGATACTTGACATTAGAAAAGCTCTTAGCAAACGAACTACACGATCTTGTGCTATGCTTAGGATTGGGTCTTGTCCATCACATCATTCTCCTAATGATGTGATCCCGTTATCAATGACATCCAATGTCCATGGTCAGGAAACCATAACCATCTATTGATCAACGAGCTAGTCAACTAGAGGCTTAGTAGGGACATGTTGTGGTCTATGTATTCACACATGTATTACGGTTTCCAGTTAATACAATTATAGCATGAACAATAGACATTTATCATGAACAAGGAAATGCAATAATAACCATTTTATTATTGCCTCTAGGGCATATTTCCAACACCGACTGTAACGACAGGCTGAATTTGGCCCACAAGCAGAAAATGACAGTAACGGGCCGTATGTAACCGAATGCTGCAAATGAGCCCCAGAATCAATGGGCCCTGAGAAGGCCGAAAGATAACTTGGGCTGGAAACGGCCCAATGGAATAACGGGCCGTTAATGGGTATAAAGTGATACACTGTTCATTACGAGCCAGTTTCACCATGGGCCGTTAACGGGCCAAGAGTTACAAAGGTCCTCATATGGGCCGAAAGAAGCCATGGGCCACACATGGGCCGGAAGTTAAAACGAGTTGAATCATATTGCACGGCCCAGATGACGCTACTGGGCCTAATTCGGATAGGGCGTAACGGGCCCTGGGTTAGCGGGCTGTAAATGGGCTATATGCGAACAGGCCGTTAACAAACTTTCCGTGGGCCGGCCCGTCACCTTTTGACCAAGTCAAACGGGCCGGCCTTTTCACAGGAATGGGCCTCTGTTGGGCCATTCCACGTGTCGCCGTATCATAGGCGCCTTTGGTTCAATGAGTGGATGACATCTGTCCCAACGGTGAGCCGACACGTGTTTCCTCCAGCCAATGATGATTTTACACGTGGAAAATCCCCATTGGTCGGGGCTGTTAACGGGTTATCGGATCCAAAACCCGACCCGATAGCTTAACGGCGTTCCGTTACGGTGGATGCCACGTGTCGGTCACCCTTGACGAAAGCACTTCTGTGACGCGCGATTTATCGTCATGGAAGTGGACACTTCCGTGATGATAACTTTGGTAATGTCATGGAACACTTCTACGACAGCACAGGTATGACTATCTTGATTCTGTCATAAATTTGTCATGGATGTACATGCATGACAAAAAATGCGACCTACTGTGACAAACACGTATCATCACGGAAGTGTATTTTTTTTGTAGTGCATGGTGCCCCGTATCCCAGAAAAGCGGTTGGCGGGAGGGACATTACAGCCCGCGCTCGTTCCCCACCCATTTCTGCAGCCGCCCGCCATTGGTTCCGCCCGTCCGCCGCCGGCGATTCCGGCCAAATCTGTGGACGGATTCACGTCGCGAGGGCGCCCCTCACCCTGTTCCACCTAGCCGCTTCACCGGCTCCCCGGATCCACCGAGCCGAGCCGCCCCTAGTCGCCGTCGCCGCCCCGGGATCCACCGCCGCAGAGCCACCTCCCCGAGCCGCCGGTGAATACTTGTGCTTGTGCTTTGGGATGCGGTATGCATAGTTGGTTCACGCGACGTTCCTATTTGTGAATTTAGATGGAATTGAGCCCTTACGAGAGGTTTTTGCTCGAGGATTCATCCGATTCAATGACTCGGATGTTGAGACGCTACTTGCGAACCATCGGCAGCAGATGTTGGTAATGGCCCTCGCCGTGAAGGAGCACGAAGATGAGAACCGAAAGAGACGGCGAGGATCGACCGTCGGCCGTCTTTGCATTCCTCGAAATCGCCATCTCGGGAACGAGATATTGATGCTAGACTACTTCGCGAACAATCCAACATATCCGCCGCACCTCTTCCGGAGAAGGTACCGAATGCGCTGATCCCTCTTTGTAAAACTAGTGCGAGCTTGCGAGGCCAATTGTCGGTATTTTACACAAAGAAGAGATGTCGCGGGCTTGAAGGGATTTAGTGCATATCAAAAAATCTCGGTAGCTATGTGGGTAATTGCATACGGCATTCCGGCTGACTATGTCGATGAGTACCTTCGCATTGGTAAAAAAAAGAGTCAGGGCGTAGGTTTGTCAAAGTGATCATCCGTGTCTTTGGTCCTGAATATCTTCGGGCATCCAACGAGGAAGACACAAAAAAGTTGATGGCATCAAGTGAGAGAAGAGATTGGCCTGGCATGCTAGGAAGCATTGATTGTATGCATTGGACTTAGAAAAACTGCGAGAAGGCATGGGAAGGAATATATTGTGGCAAGTCTCGTGATGCAACAATTGTGCTAGAGGCCGTGGCATCCGAGGATTTATGGATTTGGCATTGTTTTTTGGTATGTCGGGTACTCTCGATGATATCAATGTGTTGCAACGGTCTCATTTGTTTGCTAGGCTTGCTAGTGGTGGTGCTCCTGCTTGCAAGTACACTATCAATGGGCATGAATACACAAAGGGGTACTATCTTGCAGATGGTATCTATCCTTCTTGATGCACATTTGTCAAGAGCATCAAAGACCCCAAAAATACGAAAGAATGTGAATTTGCAAGTGTACAAGAGGCAGTCTGAAAAGATATTGAAAGAGCATTCGAAGTTTTGCAATCTAGCTTTGCCATTGTTCGTGGTCCTGCTCGTTTTTGGGACAAGCGATCCTTGAAAAACATCATGACATGCTATGTTATTCTTCAGAATATGATTCTCGAAGATGAGAGATGCATGAACTTGGAGTTCTTCTACGACAATGTGGGTAGCCGTGTCAAACCAGCTAGAGACCCTAACCGTATTAGAGCATTTCTTTAGACCTACGAGGAGATTGAAAATGGAAACATCCACTTTCAGCTTCAGGAGAATCTCATTGCGTACCATTGGCAAAGGGTTGGGTAGTAATACATTCCACTTTTGGTTTGCTTCGGTGATTTGTATTCGGGACAAGTTATGTATTGAATTTTTTAGTTTGCTTCGATGATTTCAATAATTGCTGTAATTTGGATGGTTGTTGTATTGTAATATTGTCATTTTATCTTATATTGAATTAATAATTCTGAACATGTGGCATATGTGTCAAATTCAGATAAAAACTCATCTGATTTGCGGGCCGGTGCGGACACCGGTCGAGCAGACCCCGCATAGCGGAACTATAAAACGAAATATCTGCGAATATTCCATTTTTTATGGGGTCGTGAATATTCTGTTTTACAGTTCGGTTATGCGGGATCTCCTCGGTCGGCGCCCGCGCCGGCCCGCAAAACCTTTTTTTCGCGAACTGTAAACGAGTTTTGCTGATCGGCAATATACAAGGTCTGCTAGAGATGCTCTAGCTGATGGCCATGACTTGAGGCACATCCCACTAGAAACGTCAAAATCTCGAGGGGCCCGTATGAATTTGATCGAAATTCGTTTCAGGCGTGTCGGCGTATCTTCGGACGATAAGATTTGGCCTTTGTAGACCACTCGTGATGGCCTTGTCTCCTAATGGTAAGATGTGGTGCTTCCACGGTCCAGGTGCCACGCCACCGATCGGGCAACGGGGAAGAGGTGATGCAGATGTTCCATCGCCAACATCCTCCTCCCGTCTTCTACCTCTCTTCTCCGACAGCAACCCTTCTGCTTGCTTAAGCCTTAAGAGTTAAGAGTCGAGGTCTCCTTTATCCTGTTTTTCTTGCGAGATGGCGGTCCGACTCTGGCATCAGTTTCTTTCAGACGTGTTTACTTTCCATCATCTGTGTTTTTTAATTGAATCATTCGATTGATTCCTGGAGAAGTTTGCACAAGATGTAATCTGGACCCAGCAGGAACTCAAACAAGAAACTCCCATGACCACATTAAACCACCTTTCTATTCTAATGAAATATGACAAGAAGAACAGCATGAGCTCATCTCATGGATGGTTGATGGATGAGTTAAAACATTTTCCTCCTCCCGAGTCCATACACCAGCAAACCAGAGTAAGCACTGTAAAAATAAAACCAATAATGTACCACGAAGCTCTCTATATTTCTCGCTCTATGTATGTATGTATGTATATGCCATATACTCCCTCCGTTCGAAATTACTTGTCTTAAAAATGGATGTATCTAAAACTAAAATACATCTAGATACATCCATTTCCGCGACAAGTAATTCCGAACAGAGGGAGTAGTTATGTACGCCCTTGAGATGCATGATTTTGTACAAACGTCGAAGGAAACGAGCACACCACACAGGGCGCGCGTGACGCTAACCTGGCTTGCACGCACGACCGACCATGTCTCAAGCCGAGCTTAGCTACTTGCACTGGCGGTTAGCGAACGCCTCCGACCTGACGATCCGGTCCATGAGCCTGCGCAGCCTCTCGGCGCCGGGCCCCGGCCTGAGCACCCAGTCCTCGGCGCCGGCGGCGCCCTCGCAGTCCCCGCTCTCGCCGCACCAGCCCCCCCGCACGAACATCCCCGCCGCCGTGCCGTTCCCGCCGCGGCCGCCAAGCAGCTGGGCGTCGATGGCGTCGAGCACGGGGTCGTCGCGCGCGAACTTGCGGGCGAAGGGCGCGTCGCTGCGCACCATGCGGTCCATGTCCCCGAGCGTGAGCGCGTGCGGGTGCTGGCGCGGCGGCACGTCCCACTGGATGTGGTGGAGGTCGTGGTTGGCCACGGTGGGCACGAACCGGGGCGCGTTGCAGAGCACCGTCTGGAAGTAGCCCTCCGGCGACGACACGAAGTTGGCGTAGTACATGAGCATGGTGCGCGGCAGGTTGTCCCACCCCCACACCACGTACTCGGCGAAGTCCCGCGTCAGCGCCACCCACGCCGACCCCGTGTACAGCCTGAACGCCGTCGGCAGCTCCCGCCGGCCGGACGCGTAGAAGATGTCCTGCTTCTTCGACGCGTACAGCCCCGGGTCCACGATCAGCGGCTGCCCGCGCTGCCCCCTGCACATCAAGCCAAGCCACAGTCAGTCGCCGCCGTCGATCGCCGGCCGGAGGGGAGGAAGAAGGAGAGGGGAGAGCGCTCACTCCTTCCAGCCGAGGCGGCTGGTGTGCTCGACGAAGTTGACGTTGCGCGGCAGCGTCGAGAATACGTGCAGGACATCTGCAGTTGGTTAGTCAGCGGATTCGATTATGGATGGAGATCGTGTCAAGCGAAGCCGGGAATATTTTAAACGGTTTGCTGAAAAAAATTAAGGCACGTACCGTCCTGGGACATGAGAGGGTAGTCGGAGGCGGAGAGGTTGATGAACCAGTCCCAGTCGCGGCTGCGGCGGAGGAGCACGGCGCAGGCGTGCAGGGTGTTGGCCACCATGGTCGGCCCGCGGTAGGTCACCATGTTGGCGCGCCGGATCACCTCCACGTTGCCGACGCGGCGGAACACGGTGCTGTTGGCCACCCGCGCCGCCAGCTCCAGCCGCTCGCCCACGGGCGCCTCGCGGTCCAGGTGCACCACGTACAGGTTGCGCGGGTGGTAGAGCGCGTGCAGCGTGCGCCACAGCCGGTCCAGGTCGCCCTTGGACCCGGAGATGAGGTACGCCAGCCGCGGCACGCCGGCGCCGGGCGGAGGCGGCGGCGGGGTCGCCGGGGCCTGCGGCTGCTGCTGGACTTGCGGCGGCTGGACGAGGTCGGCGCGGCCGGCCGGGAGGAAGGAGAAGAAGGTGGCCGAGACGGGGGACAGCGACGACGACGACGTCGTCACGGTGAGCGTGACGGCGAGGAACAGGAACACGGTGATGGCGCCCGAGAGCGTCCACCTGCTCTCGAGCAGCGTCGCCACGGCGCCGCTCGGCAGCAGGGACGACACGCCGCCGCTCGGCAGCAAGGAGGAGACGCCGCCGAGGCCGGCGCGCGGGGACTTGCTCGACGCGGAGTAGTGCTCGCCTCCGCCTCCGCCGCCGGCGCCGGCGCGCGGAGACTTGGTCGACGGGGAATACTGCTCGCCTCCGCCGCCTACGCCAGAGCCGCGAGGTGAGGTCTTCGCGGACGACGGCGAGTGGTTGCCGGCCCCCATGCTGCCGCGGTCGCGTCGATCGCCCACGCCCACGCCCACGCGCGCGCTATCACAACTGTCAATTCTCCCGAGGATCACGTACGCGAACCGCCACCGAGCCCGCGTGGACGCGCTATGTAGGATAGATACGAGGTGCAGAGAAGAAGAAATCCTTTGTTGTGACGGACACAAGGAATCAGCCGGTGGACCAACGTCAAGTGGGGAGGGGAATTTGGTCGCGAGGTTAGGTTAGGTTAGGTTAATCCCAATCCCTTTGATCCGATCAACGGGGGCGACGGGAGCTTGAAAACGAGTGGAATTGAAGGCGATGGCGATGCAACTGAGCAGACGACCTATGATCCCAGCTATTGACCAGTTGTTGGAGCACTCGATCGATCAATAAATCAATCGATCGACGACGACAGCACCTTCGTCACAGAGGATGAAGAAACCGACCAAGAAGAGGAAGATCGATTGATCTGGTCGAGCAGAGGTCAGAGTGGATCGATGGTGGAGGAGGAGAGATGGCAGGTATTGCGGGGGAGCGGTTACTACTAATTGTAGCCGGAGATGAGGATCATGAGAGGATATATAGTGCGCGGGAGAGGCTAAACAGGCATTAACATATTCGGGCGGAGTGGCGCGCGGCGGCCCGGCAAGTGGCGACCCTGCCCCGGCGAACACGGCCGTTACCCCGAAATACCATCCACCGCTCCGTACCGTACGCGCCCTCCTCTCCTCCTCCGTACGCAATGCGCTCCCCTGCTCCCCCGCTCCACACACGCAAAATTCTCCCTCTCGTTGCTTCTGTCGCATCACGCACGGACTCTCTCTAGTTTTCCCTCTCCATACTAGTTCTTCTTTCACGCGACGGCATAGGGCAAACTAGGAGCAGTACGATGTTAGAGCATCAGCCGCATATGACAAATATTCCCCCTCAAAAGCCCGTCCGCGGGTAGTGATCGGGCATTGCTCAAATTAACACAACTGCATCCGGACATCTTATACTAGATTCTCAAATCCATACAAAAGCATGCAAACTAAAAAACCTACTTACTACGTAGATGATCTAGCTACTCCTCATCGAAAATGTCGACAATCTCCGTGCCCGACTTCGGGTACATGGGCAGCAGCTGCAGCTCCGGCTGCTTCGCTCCGGCCTCCTCCTCTATTTCCATGTCGAGTTCGGCAAACAGCGCGTCGGACGCCGCCTGCTCCTGCCGAAGGAACTGCCGGTTGGCCTCCACATAGGCCTCATCTTGGATGGACTCCAGCATAGCCTGCTGCTCCTTCGTCTTCGCGGTTTGAGCGACGGCGAACTCCACCTCCGCCTCTGCCATGTTGACCCCCGGAGCAGGCTGCTTCGCCTCCTCCTCTGGATCCGCCGCCTCCATCGGCTCCGATAGCTGCTCTCCCTCCTCCTCATCCAGCTCCGGCTAGTCCCAAGGCAGCCCGACAGAGATGGGGGCGGCGCGCGTCACCTGGATCTCCTCCGCGATCTGCCTCTGGTGCTCCGGCGTCAGCGTAGCGTACGTCGTGATCTTGCGCCGGACCATGGCGATGCCGGAGAGCAGGAGAGAGCGGGGGAGAGGAGGCGGACGGGCTCGGGTGGCGGCGCAGAGAGGGAGGAGGTGGATGGGCTAGGGTTGGGGGACGCCAGCCGGGTTAAATAGCTGGATTTGGCCTCGGGCGGCGAGCCAGAGCGGCGCCACGCGGCGTTCACACCGCGGCGATGGAGGAGGCCTCCATCGGGCCACCGGGTTTCCGGGCGATTCCGCGTGTGACCCCATCGCCGGTTCTACGTGGCGGGCGTGAAGGAAATATGCCCTAGAGGCAATAATAAAGTATTATATATTTCCTTATATCATGATAAATGTTTATTATTCATGCTAGAATTGTATTAACCGGAAACATAATACATGTGTGAATACATAGACAAACAGAGTGTCACTAGTATGCCTCTACTTGACTAGCTCGTTAATCAAAGATGGTTATGTTTCCTAGCCATAGACATGAGTTGTCATTTGATTAAAGGGATCACCTCATTAGGAGAATGACGTGATTGACATGACCCATTACGTTAGCTTAGCACCCGATCGTTTAGTATGTTGCTATTGCTTTCTTCATGACTTATACATGTTCCTATGACTATGAGATTATGCAACTCCCGTTTACCGGAGGAACACTTTGTGTGCTACCAAACGTCACAACGTAACTGGGTGATTATAAAGGTGCTCTACAGGTGTCTCCAAAGGTACTTGTTGGGTTGGCGTATTTCGAGATTAGGATTTGTCACTCCGATTGTCGGAGAGGTATCTCTGGGCCCACTCGGTAATGCACATCACTATAAGCCTTGCAAGCATTGTGACTAATGAGTTAGTTGCGGGATGATGTATTACGGAACGAGTAAAGAGACTTGCCGGTAATGAGATTGAACTAGGTATCGAGATACCGACGATCGAATCTCGGGCAAGTAACATACCGATGACAAAGGGAACAACGTATGTTGTTATGCGGTCTGACCGATAAAGATCTTCGTAGAATATGTGGGAGCCAATATGGGCATCCAGGTCCCGCTATTGGTTATTGACCGGAGAGGTGTCTCAGTCATGTCTACATAGTTCTCGAACCCAAAGGGTCCGCACGCTTAAAGTTACGATGACAGTTTTATTATGAGTTTATATGTTTTGATGTACCGAAGGTTGTTCGGAGTCCCGGATGTGATCACGGACATGACGAGGAGTCTCGAAATGGTCGAGACGTAAAGATTGATATATTGGACGACTATATTCGGACACCGGAAGTGTTCCGGAGAAGTTTCGGATTAAACCGGAGTGCCGGAGGGTTACCGGAACCCCCCGGGGAAGTATTGGGCCTTAGTGGGCCTTGAGGGGAGAGAGAGGGCAGCAGCCAGGAGGTGGTGCGCCCCCTCCCAGGAGGAGTCCTAGTTGGACTAGGAGAGGGGGGCGCAGCCCCCTTTCCCTCTCCCTCTCCCTCTCTTTCCTTCCCCCTTCTTTTCCTAGTAGGACTAGGAAAGGGGAGTCCTACTCCTACTAGGAGTAGGACTCCCCCCCTCTCCTTGGCGCGCCCATAGGCAGCCGGCCTCCCCCTTGCTCCTTTATATACGGGGGCAGGGGGCACCTCTAGACACACTTGATATACGATATTTTAGCCGTGTGCGGTGCCCCCCTCCACCAGATTACACCTCGATAATACCGTCGCGGAGCTTACGCGAAGCCCTGCGTCGGTGGAACATCATCATCGTCACCCCGCCGTCGTGCTGACGAAACTCTCCCTCAACACTCGACTGGATCGGAGTTCGAGGGACGTCATCGAGCTGAACGTGTGTAGAACTTCGGAGGTGCCGTACGTTCGGTACTTGATCGGTCGGATCGTGAAGACGTACGACTACATCAACCGCGTTATGATAACGCTTCCGCTGTCGGTCTACGAGGGTACGTGGACAACACTCTCCCCTCTCATTGCTATGCATCACCATGATCTTGCGTGTGCGTAGGAATTTTTTTGAAATTACTACGTTAACCGACAGTGGTATCAGAGCCAGGTTTTATGCGTTGATACTATGCACGAGTAGAACACAAGTGAGTTGTGGGCGATATAAGTCATACTGCTTCCAGCATGTCATACTTTGGTTCAGCGGTATTGTGAGATGAAGCGGCCCGGACCGACATTACGCGTACGCTTACGCGAGACTGGTTTCACTGTTCGGAGCACTCGTTGCTTAAAGGTGACTGGCGGGTGTCTGTCTCTCTCACTTTAGTTGAACCGAGTGTGGCTACGCCCGGTCCTTGCGAAGGTTAAAACAGCACCAACTTGACAAACTATCGTTGTGGTTTTGATGCGTAGGTAAGAACGGTTCTTGCTAAGCCCGTAGCAGCCACGTAAAACATGCAACAACAAAGTAGAGGACGTCTAACTTGTTTTTGCAGGGCATGTTGTGATGTGATATGGTCAAGACATGATGTGATATAATGTGTTGTATGAGATGATCATGTTTTGTAACCGAGTTATCGGCAACTGGCAGGAGCCATATGGTTGTCGCTTTATTGTATGAGATGCAATCGCCATGTAATAGTTTTACTTTATCACTAAGCGGTAGCGATAGTTGTAAAAGCAATAAGTTGGCGAGACGACAACGATACTACGATGGAGATCAAGGTGTCGAGCCGGTGACGATGGTGATCATGACGGTGCTTCGGAGATGGAGATCACGAGCACGGTGCTTCGGAGATGGAGATCACAAGCACAAGATGATGATGGCCATATCATATCACTTATATTGATTGCATGTGATGTTAATCCTTTATGCATCTTATCTTGCTTTGATTGACGGTAGCATTATAAGATGATCTCTCACTAAAATTTCAAGACAAAAGTGTTCTCCCTGAGTATGCACCGTTGCGAAAGTTCTTCGTGCTGGGACACCACGTGTTAATCGGGTGTGATAGGCTCTACGTTCAAATACAACGGGTGCAAAACAGTTGCACACGCGGAATACTCAGGTTAAACTTGACGAGCCTAGCATATGTACATATATGGCCTCGGAACACAGAGACCGAAAGGTCGAGCATGAATCATATAGTAGATATGATCAACATAGTGATGTTCACCATTGAAACTACTCCATCTCACGTGTTAATCGGACATGGTTTAGTTGCTTTGGATCACGTAATCACTTAGATGATTAGAGGGATGTCTATCTAAGTGGGAGTTCTTAAGTAATATGATTAATTGAACTTAAATTTATCATGAACTTAGTCCTGATAGTATTTTGCAAATTATGTTGTAGATCAATAGCTCGCGTTGTTGCTTCCCTGTGTTTATTTTTGATATGTTCCTAGAGAAAAATTATGTTGAAAGATGTTAGTAGCATAGATGCGGATTGGATCCGTGATCTGAGGATTATACTCATTGCTGCACAGAAAAAATTATGTCCTTGATGCACCGCTAGGTGACAGACCTATTGCAGGAGCAGATGCAGACGTTATGAACGTTTGACTAGCTCAATATGATGACTACTTGATAGTTTAGTGCACCATGCTTAACGGCTTAGAATCGGGACTTCAAAGACGTTTTGAACGTCATGGACCATATAAGATGTTCCAGGAGTTGAAGTTAATATTTCAAGCAAATACCCGAGTTGAGAGATATGAAGTCTCCAACAAGTTCTATAGCTAAAAGATGGAGGAGAATCGCTCAACTAGTGAGCATGTGCTCAGATTGTCTGGGTACTACAATCGCTTGAATCAAGTGGGAGTTAATCTTCTAGATAAAATAGTGATTGACAGAATTCTCTAGTCACCATCACCAAGTTAGTAGAACTTCGTGATGAACTATAGTATGCAAGGGATGACGAAAATAATTCCCGAGCTCTTCGTGATGCTGAAATCGACGAAGGTAGAAATCAAGAAAAACATCAAGTGTTGATGGTTGACGAGACCACTTCAAGTGTTGATGGTTGACAAGACCACTAGTTTCAAGAAAAGGGCAAAGGAAAGAAGGGGAACTTCAAAAGAACGGCAAGCAGGTTGCTACTCAAGTGAAGAAGCCCAAGTCTGTACCTAAGCCTGAGACTAAGTGCTTCTACTGCAAAGGGACTGGTCACTGGAAGCGGAACTACCCCAAGTATTTGGTGGATAAGAAAGATGGCAAAGTGAACAAAGGTATATTGGATATACATGTTATTGATGTGTACTTACTAGTGTTTATAGCAACCCCTCAGTATTTGATACTGGTTCAGTTGCTAAAGAGTAGTAACTCGAAAACGGGAGTAGCAGAATAAACAGAGACTAGTAAAAGACGAGGTGACGATGTGTGTTGGAAGTAGTTCCAAGATTGATATGATCATCATCACACACTCCCTATACTTTCGGGATTAGTGTTGAAACTAAATAAGTGTTATTTGGTGTTTGCGTTGAGCATGAATATGATTTGATCATGTTTATTGCAATACGGTTATTCATTTAAGTTAGAGAACAATTGTTGTTCTGTTTACATGAATAAAAACCTTTTATGGTCACACACACCAACGAAAATGGTTTGTTGGATCTCGATCGTAGTGATACACATATTCATAATATTGAAGCCAAAAGATGCAAAGTTAATAATGATAGTGCAACTTATTTGTGGCACTGCCGTTTAGGTCATATTGGTGTAAAGCGCATGAAGAAACTCCATACTGATGGGATTTTGGAATCACCTGATTATGAATCACTTGATGCTTGCGAACCGTGCCTCATGGGCAAGATGACTGAAATGCCGTTCTCCGTAACTATGGAGAGAGCAACAGATTTTTTGGAAATCATACATATAGATGTATGTGGTCCAATGAATATTGAGGCTCGTAGCAGGTATCATTATTTTCTGAGCTTCACAGATGATTTGAGCAGATATGGGTATATCTACTTGATGAAACATAAGTCTGAAACATTTGAAAAGTTCAAAGAATTTCAGAGTGAAGTGGAAAATCATCGTGACAAGAAAATAAAGTTTCTATGATCTGATCGTAGAGAAGAGTATTTGAGTTAAGAGTTTGGCCTTCAGTTAAAACAATGTGAAATAGTTTCACTACTCACGCCACCTAGAACACCACAGCATAATGGTGTGTCCGAACGTCATAACCGTACTTTATTGGATATAGTGCAATCTATGATGTCTCTTACCAATTTACCACTATCGTTTTGGGGTTATGCATTAGAGACAGCTACATTCACGTTAAAAAGGGCACCATCAAAATCCGCTGAGACGACGCCTTATGAACTGTGGTTTGGCAAGAAACCAAAGTTGTCGTTTCTTAAAGTTTGGGGTTGCGATGCTTATGTGAAAAAGTTTCATCCTGATAAGCTCAAACCCAAATCGGAGAAATGTGTCTTCATAGGATACCCAAAGGAGACAGTTGGGTACACCTTCTATCACAGATCCGAAGGCAAGACATTCGTTGCTTAGTATGGATCCTTTCTAGAGAAGGAGTTTCTCTCGAAAGAAGTGAGTGGGAGGAAAGTAGAACTTGATGAGGTAACTGTACCTGCTCCCTTATTGGAAAGTAGTTCATCACAAGAAATGGTTCCTGTGACGTCTATACCAATGAGTGAGGAAGTTAATGATGATGATCATGAAACTTCAGATCAAGTTGTTACTAAACCTTGTAGGTCAACCAGAGTAAGATCCGCACCAGAGTGGTACGGTAATCCTGTTCTGGAGGTCATGTTATTTGACCATGACGAACCTACGTACTATGAAGAAGCAATGGTGAGCCCAGATTCCGCAAAATGGCCAGAGGCCATGAAATCTGAGATGAGATCCATGTATGAGAACAAAGTATGGACTTTGATTGACTTGCCCAATGATCGGCGAGCCATTGAGATTAAATGGACCTTCAAGAGGAAGACGGACGCTGATAGTAGTGTTACTACCTACAAAGCTAGAATTGTCAGAAAAAGGTTTTTGACAAAGTTCAAGTCGTTGACTACGATGAGAGTTTCTCACTCGTATCTATGCTTAAGTCTGTCTGAATCATGTTAGCAATTGCCGCATTTTATGAAATATGGCAAATGGATAAACAAAACTGCATTCCTTAATGGATTTATTAAAGAAGAGTTGTATATGATGCAACTAGGAGGTTTTGTCAATCCTAAAGGTGCTAACAAAATATGCAAGCTCCAGCGACCCATCTATGGACTGGTGCAAGCATCTTGGAGTTGGAATATACACTTTGATAAGTTGATCAAAGGATATAGTTTTATACAGACTTGCGGTGAAGCCTGTATTTACAAGAAAGTGAGTGGGAGCACTACAGCATTTCTGATAAGTATATGTGAATGACATATTGTTGATCGGAAATAATGTAGAATTATTCAGTAAAGCATAAAGGAGTGTTTTGAAATGAGTTTTTCAAAGATAGACCTCGGTGAAGCTGCTTACATATTGAGCATCAAGATCTATAGAGATAGATGAAGACGCTTGATAAGTTTTTCAATGAGTACATACCTTAACAAGATTTTGAAGTAGTTCAAAATAGAACAGTCAAAGAAAGAGTTCTTGCCTGTGTTACAAGGTGTGAAATTGAGTAAAGACTCAAAGCCCGACCACGGCAGAAGATAGAAAGAGAATGAAAGTCATTCCCTATGCCTTGGCTATAGGTTCTATAAAGTATGCCATGCTGTGTACCCGATCTATTGTATACCCTACACTGATTTTGGCAAGGGAGTACAATAGTGATCTAGGAGTAGATCACTGGACAGCGGTCAAAATTATCCTTAGTGGAATAAGGAAATGTTTCTCGATTATGGAAGTGACAAAAGGTTCGTCGTAAAGGGTTACGTCGATGCAAGTTTTGACACTAAATCTAGATGACTCTAAGTCTCGGTCTAGATACATATTGAAAGTGGGAGCAATTAGCTAGAGTAGCTCCGTGCAGAGCATTGTAAACATAGAAATTTGCAAAATACTTACGGATCTGAATGTGACAGACCCGTTGACTGAAATTATCTCACAAACAAAACATGATCACACCTTACTACTCTTTGGGTGTTAATCACATAGCGATGTGAACTAGATTATTGAATCTAGTAAACCCTTTGAGTGTTGGTCACATAGAGATGTGAACTATGGGTGTTAATCACATGGTGATGTGAATTATTGATGTTAAATCACATGGCGATGTGAACTAGATTATTGACTCTAGTACAAGTGGGAGACTGAAGGAAATATGCCCTAGAGGCAATAATAAAGTATTATATATTTCCTTATATCATGATAAATGTTTATTATTCATGCTAGAATTGTATTAACCGGAAACATAATACATGTGTGAATACATAGACAAACAGAGTGTCACTAGTATGCCTCTACTTGACTAGCTCGTTAATCAAAGATGGTTATGTTTCCTAGCCATAGACATGAGTTGTCATTTGATTAAAGGGATCACCTCATTAGGAGAATGACGTGATTGACATGACCCATTACGTTAGCTTAGCACCCGATCGTTTAGTATGTTGCTATTGCTTTCTTCATGACTTATACATGTTCCTATGACTATGAGATTATGCAACTCCCGTTTACCGGAGGAACACTTTGTGTGCTACCAAAC